>NW_026057585.1:6296378-6356674 GCF_023721935.1 Panthera uncia
TCAACTCTTCAACATAAAGTACCAAATGATGGCTTATACCCCCAAACTCCTTACCTCTAATTCTCTGCTTAAGTATGTATCTCTTTATATTAGTATTTCCTCCAAAATATTTATCATGCTTATTTTAAATCCTTAAGAGTACCTATTTTTGTTATTTCAATTTTTATAGAGAGTTATGCTTCAGTTCTCTAGTTATTTATGGAGTCCTGGAAGTACACATTCCTCTAAGGTGCTGACTACTCTGGAAAACAAAGTCCAGACGACCCACCTGTTCTGTACCAATTTTGGTTAGTTCCACAAGAAGAGGTTTGTGCCATGGGCTAAACAGACCAAGGAAGAGAAAGGCAAAATTGGGAGTTCCTGGCTATTACTACCTAGGATTATTTACCTAGACAACTCAAGATTTCAACTGGAAAAAGTTTTTAAAAATCTAAAACTACCCTTGGGTCAAAGAAGAAGTGAAACACAACATTGTAAAACATATAAAACATTAATAAATTTTATTGTGAGAACATAGGATTCAACTAATGAAGCTGTTAGAAAAACTCATAACTTGAAAATTTTATGGTATTTAATAAGAACAAATGAAAATAATTGAATTCACAACATTCTAAGGAAGAAAAAGAATGATAAACTTGAGCAAAAAGTAAAAGAATCAGAAAAGGCAAAAATTAACAAATTAGAAACAAAGAAAACTGTCAAAAATACAAAACTCAAAAGATAGTTTTATTAAAAGAACTATACAATGACTCTATCACTAAACAAATTCTAGAAAGTAGTCAGGGAATACAAAAGTACAAAATAAAACTGGATTGGGCACCTAGGATGACTTCGGCTCAGGTCATGATCGCATGATCATGAGTTCGAGCCCCATGTTGGGATCTGTGCTGACAGCTCAGAGCCTGGAACCTGCTTCAGATCCTGTATCTCCCTTTCTCTGCTCCTCCCCCACTTGTGCGCTCGCTCTCTCTCTCTCTCTCTCTCTCTCTCTCTCAAAAATAAACATTAAAAAAAAAACTGCATCAACACACAGATACTGAGGAAATTAAGTATAAAAAGGCCACTTTAGTTATATTGTACCAATAAATTTGAAAAAAAATGAGTGAAACTGATGATTTTCTAAGAATATATGCATTATATGTTTAATATAAATAGTAATGTATACTATATAAAAACATATGTTTTATATATGATTCTGACTTATGAAATAAACATAAAATGCAAACAAGCAAAACAGACCAAGAAACAGAGGAAACTGTGAAGTTCTCAAAGAGCTACCCACTATAAAAGTATCACACTCTGGAAGTTCCATAGAATAGATTCTACCCTAATTTTAAGGATAGCAACTCCTACATAAACTTTCATAGAACAAAGGAAAAGAGAGTTTAAATTCAATTTATGGATTCTGCATACCACGGATGCAAAAATCTCAGTAAGAAAAATAAAACTACTATCTGATCTCATTTGTGAGCATCATGGACATATTTGGGAGTAAAATTGCCAAGCTGTATGGTAATTGACGTTGAACTCTACAGGACAGTGTGCAAGAGCTCTCTAGAGCTACCACTTTATACATGCAGCAACAATGGATGAGAGTTCTAGCTGTTCCACCCTCCTTGTCAGTATTCGGTATTGCTGGTCTTTGTAATTTTACGCGTTCTAATATGAATGTATAGGATGTTATGTTGTGGTCTCAATTTTAATTTCTCTGACAAATGATGTGCTTACTGACTATGCATAAACTTTCTTTGGCATGTAATTATTTATATATTCTGAACACATCCACGTGTGTTTGTGTGTGTCACAAACACATTCTCCAAGTTTTGGGGCTTACTTACCTTTTTATTAATGTCTTTCAGAGAGCAGAAATTTTTATGAAGTCCAATTTATCCATTTTTCTCCTTTTGTGGCTTATGCTTTTTGTATTCTAAAACCTCTTTTCTTACCTCAAAGTCACAAAGATTTTCTCCAATGCTTTCTACTGAACGTTTTATACTTTTTGCTTTTATGCTTAGATCTATGATCCATTTCAAGTTAATTTTTATGTACAATGAAGAATCAAGGTTTGTTATTTTTCTATATGAATATGTAGCTGATCCAGCATGATTTATTGGAAAGACTATCCTGTTTAGTCACGGACTTACCTAAGCAACTTTACTGAAAATTAATGAACCACGTATAATGTACATGCAGTCCGAGTTCTGTTCTTTGCCACTGATCTCTGTGTCTGTCCTTACACTAAAACCATACTGCCTTCATTACTGCAGCTTTACTTCATTACTGCAGCTTTAAGATTTACAGTAAATCTTAAAATAAGGTAATATAAATCCTTCAACTTTGTTCTTCCTTTTAAAAAATTATTCTTACTATTGCCCAAGCTTTGCATTTTTATACAGATTTTTAGAGTCAGACTATCAATTTACACAAAAAGTCATTTTGATTGGGACATCTCAACAATACTGAGTATTCCAATTCATAAACATGGCATCTCTGTCCTTTCAAACTTCTCTCAATAATCAGTTTTAAGTGTGTGAATTTTACACATATTTTGTTAAATTCACCTACGTGCAGTTCATATTTTTTGATGCTACTACAAACGACATTATTTTTAAACTGCATTTTGACTATTTACCAGTATACAGAAATACAATCTATTGGGGCGCCTGGGTGTCTCAGCTGGTTAAGCACCCAGATCTTGATTTTGGCTCAGGTCATGATCTTGCAGTTCACGAGTTTGAACCCCACAGCAGGCTCTGAGCCTGCTTGGGATTCTCTCTCACCCTCTCTCTCTGCCCCTACCCCACTCGCACACTCCCTCTCTCAAAATAAATAAACTTAAAAAAATTTTTTTAATATAATTTATTTTGTATATTAAACTTGTATCCTATGACCTTACTAAACTGTATTCAACCTAGGACTTTATTGTTGTTTTTTAGTAGATTTCTTAAGACTTTCTGCATGAATAATCACGTTGACTACAAGTAAAGACAGTATTACTTCTTCATTTCCAAACTTTATACTTTTGTCTTTTCCTTGCTTTAATGTACTGGTTAGGAGCTCATCTACAAAGTTACACAAAGTGAGAGAGCAGACATCCTTGCCTAATTCATAATCTTAGGGGAAAATATCTAGTCTTTCAACACGAGGCATGTGGCAAATTTTTTCCATTTGTTTCATCTTGGGGTGTGTGTTTTAATGTCTTTAATCAGGTTGAAGAAGTTCCCTTCTAACCAAGTCTGCTAAGAGTTTTTATAATGGATTGATCCTGAGTGTTGTTAAATGCTTTTTCTGCATCTACTGAAATGATCATATGGTTCTTCTCTTTTATTCCCTTAATATTTTCAATTATATCGACTAACTTCTAGATATTAAACCCACCATGTAATAATCATGAGTTACTATTCATTTTACATTTGCTGAATTAGATTTACTAATACATGGTTAAAGATTTTTGTGTCTATATCCATGAGGGGCATAGGTCTACAGTTTCCTTTGCTTGTAATATCAGTGTCTGGTTATGGTATTAAGGCTTTTGTGGTGCTACCAAGAAGATATAACAATCCTAAAGGTGTAAACACTTAACAAGAATATATGAATATAAGAAATGTATGAAGCAAAAACTGACAAAACTGAATGAGGTTAGGAGACAAATCCAAAATTACAGTTGAAGACTTCAACACCCTTCTCTCAGTGAGTAATAGAACTACTAGACAGAAATTTAGAAAGCACAGAGGAAGTCTGAACAATTCCATTAACCAATGGCATCTAACTAACATCAAGAGAACATTCTACTCAATAACAGCAGACTACACTTGTATATATTCTTTTCAAGCACAAATGGAACATTCACTAAGACAGACTATATTTTGGATCATAAAGTAAATCTTCAACAATTTAAAAGAACTGAAATACAGTGTTCTCTGACCATAAAGGAATTAAACTAAAATTCAGTGACAGAAAGATAAAAGGAAAATCTCTGAACATTTGAAAATTAAGCAACTTACTCAAGGGAAACTTTTCTTCCCCAAGCTGAAAAAATACATGGCTTTTCCCATGTGCTTCTATTTTTTTAATTAAGTTTTTGTTTAAAAATTCCAGTTAGCTAACATACAGTGCGATATTAGTTTCAGGTGTAGAATTTAGTGATTCAATACTTACACAGGATACCCAGTGCTCATCACAACGAGTGCCCTCCATAATCTCCATCACCTATTTCACCCATCCCTGTACCCCCACCCCTCAGGTAGCCATCAGTTTGCTCTCTATGGTTAAAAGAATCTGTTTCTTGGTTTGCCTCTTCTTCCCCCCTATGTTCATTTGTTCTGTTTCTTAAATTCCACACACGAGTGAAATCATATGGTATTTGTCTTTCTCTGACTGACTTTATTTCACTTAGCAAAATATTCTGTAGCTCCATCCACATCACTGCAAATGGCAAAATCTCACTCTGTTGATGACTGAGTAATATTCCATTGTATATATATACCCCATCTTCCTTACCCATTCATCCAGTCAGTGGACATTTAGGCTCTTTCCATAATTTGTTATTTTAAATAATGCTGCTATAAACATCGAGGTGCCTGTATCCCTTCAAATTAGTATTTTGGTATCCTTGGGGCAAATACCTACTAATACTAATGCAACTGCTGAATCATAGGGTAGTTCTGTTTGTAACTTTTTGAGGAACCTCCATACTATTCTCCAGAGCGGGTGCACCAGTTTGCATTCTCACCAACAGGGCAAGAGGGTTCCTCAAGAGAAATTTTAAAACATATTGAATTAAATGGAAAGTGGAACACAACATACCAAAATCTTCAGCATACAACTAAAGCAGCACCTACAGGAAATGTACAGCACCAAATGCTTACATTGGAGAAAAGGATCTCAAATCCACACTCCAGGCTTCCACTTAGAGCAATTAGAAAAGCAAGAGCTAAATCAACTCAAAACTGCAAAAGAAACAAAATGGTAAAGAGCAGAAATCAAAGAAATGAAAAACATAAAGAAAATATTAAAAAGATCAACAAATAGACATTTTTCCAAAGAAGACATATAGATGGCCAGCAGACACATGAAAGGATGCTCAACATTGCTCATCATCAGGAAAATGCAAATCAAAACCACAATGAGTTATATCACCTCACACCTGTCATAATGGCTAGAACCAAAAACATAAGAAATAACAAGAGATGACGAGGATGTGAAGAAAAAGGAACCCTCATGTACTATTAGTGGGAATACAGACTGGTGCACCAACTGTGAAAAACAGTATGGAGGTTCCTCAATAAATGAAAAATAGAATTATCATATGATCCAGTAATTCCACTACTGGGTATTTATCCAAAGAAAATGGAAACACAAATTTAAAAAGATATGTGCACTCCTATGTTTATTGCAGCATTATTTATAAAAGCCAAGATAAAAGCAATACAATAGAAAATTACTCAGCCATCAAAAAGAATGAAATCTTGCCATTTGCAACAACATGGATGGATCAAGAGGATATAATACTAAGTGAAATAAGTCAGCTTGAGGAAGACAAATACCATATGATTTCACTCCTATGTGGAATTTAAGAAATAAAACAAAATAAAAGAGACAAACAAAAAAACACACAGAGAACAAACTGGTGGTTGCCAGAGGGAAGGTGGGCAGGGGATGGATGAAAGAGGTAAAGAGGATTAAGGAGTACACTTACCACGATGAGCACTGACTAACGTACAGAATTGCTGAGTCATTATATTGTACACTAGAAATTAGTATACACTCTATGTTATTACTTGAATAAAAAAATAAAGTGAACCATGATAAATTTTTTAAAAAGATCAATGAAACCAAGCTTCTAGCAGGACAAAGAGAAAGAGAGAAAATACGAATTACTAATATCAGGAATGAAAGGGGATTATCTCTACAGCTGCCACAGACATCCAAAAGATAGCAAGGCAATACTCCAAACACTCTATGCACATAAAATCAATAACTAAGATGAAATGGACCAATTCCTCAAAAACCATAAACTACCAAAACTCACCCTGAAAGAAATACAGTTGGTCCTTGAAGAAGCCTGGGGTTAAGGATGCTGACCACAATGCAGTCAAAAACCCATATAACTTGACTCCCCAAAAACTTAAGTACTAATAGCCTACTACTGTTTACTAGATGCCTACTGATAATAGTTGATTAACACACACTGTCTTAATAGACAATGTTTAGAATTAAATTTAGTTTATAATTAAACTACATTCTTACAATAAAGTATGATAGAAAAAAGTTATTAATAAAATCATAAGAGAAAATGCATTGACACTACTGTACTGTATTTATCAAAAAAAAAAAAAAAAAACAAAACACCCTATATATAGAGTAGACCCATGCAGTTCAAACCCATGTTGTTCAAGAGTCAACTGTAGATAAGCTGATTGGTCCTTACTGTTAAAGAAACTGAATTTTCAGTTTAAAAACCTCCCGGGGGGGGAAAAAAATCTCTAGATGCAGATGGCTTCACTGGTGAATACTATCAACACTGAAGAAGAAAATAAAATCAATGTTAAACACTATCTTCCGGAAAAATAAAGAGCAGAGAACACTTCCAAATTCATTTTATGAGACATTACCTGGATACCAAAACAAGACAAAGATAATGTAAGAAAAATACAGAGCAATATAAATGCAAAAGATAAGTGCAAAAATCCTCAACAAAATATTAGAAGTCATAAGCCAGTTAAGTTAGAAATAGCAAAAAGAATTTATACATAAATATACCTACATACACAGACACAGACACGTATAGAGAAAATAAAGGCACACTTCAAAAAGCACTGCAAAGTTAACACTCTTTTCCAAATCAAAATTCTTCCCTTTAAGGGCGAGAAGACCTATTCCTAACAAAACTCTTAATTCTTCAGTATATCTAAGTAAAAAGAATTCATTCCATTAATTACTGTTGGAATAATTAGTATCAGTGCTAATTTACATCCAGCAACATTTTCTTCTCACTCACTAGCTCCAGGAGTTTGCCTTCACGGGGCAAAACCAAAAGAATATACGCCATCCTTCTGGAAGTAGCATTTGGTTCGAGAATGGGCACAAAAGCCAATTTGAGACAAGAAACAATGAGTCAACGAAGTTTCTACGAAAACCAAGTGCTCTCTGCTCTACAGATGTGGTAGTACGTATATATACAGCTTCACACTGAGGCAGCCGTCTTGCTAAGAAGCCAGCCTGAAGATATCAACACACAGAGGAAAACGGAGAAAAGACATAAATAAAAAGCTTAGCTGGACTCCAATCTATGCTAGGACTTCATTGAGCTTATTAAATTTACTTTAGTTTAAGCCATTTTGAAATGGATTTTCTGTTATCTGCACATAAAGAATCCTATGATGCCAAGGACTAACCAGATAGAAGTCAGAGGAATGCTTATTTCAGTTACCACATAAAAGAATTTTTTAATAATTGACGCTAGTAAAATGGAAAAGAACACGTTTTTAAGTTCTTTTCCATGTAATCTCAAATACTGTAAGTAAAGTTTCAATACTCGCCTGTATATTCCTACAATAGAGAGGCTAGACTTTTGAAGTTTCTTTCAATTCTAAGATTCTGATTCTTAAAGACATACTGAATTTGGGACATCAAATCAGACACTCAGAACTATTACCACTCAGTTAGACTTCTCCTAAAGTAAAACGAAACAAAACAAAAACAACACAAAACAAAACAGGGGCACCTGGGTGGCTCAGTCAGTTAAGCGTCAGATTCTTGGTCTCAGCTTAGGTCATGATCTCAGGGTTTGTGAGTTCCAGCCCTGCGTCAGGCTCAGCACTGTCAGCGAGGAGCCTGCTTGGGATTTTCTCTCTCTCCACCTCTCCCCTGGTTGCTCTCTCTGTCTCTCTCTCTCAAAATTAATAAACTTACCAACTATTTTGCCTAGGACCCGTATCCATTTGACAAATGTTAATACAGTTTATGTTCTGAGAAATACGGTTTAAAAAAGAAGTAGAAAATTAACATGCAACTTTTATTTTACACATTTATACTCTAATCCTTTAGAAGGACTAACAGTTTACCGAAGAGTTTAATACTGAAAAAAATATTTACTTGAAAAGAGGATCTAATTTTAATTAACCATTAAACATAAAATGTCTTTTCCTGCACTAATGTCTCACACTGTGGCATCCACAAAACAATGGGAACTTTTCCATTTGTAACCTTTGCTAAGGAAATATGCTTTATTTCATTAGGTGACAGATTCTAAGTTAACTGTATTAAGATATTTCTGGTGTCTTTGATGACCTAAAGAAAAATTTTTTCCATTATTCCTCGATTCCAACACCTCTGAAACCCAAGAGAAATGATCTTTCCAGACATTTTATGTTTTACAGAAAATAAGCAAGCAACAAATTACAAGAGAAATCATAGCATTAGAAAAACTCTTTCAAATGTCACGAGGAAAAATGCCGTGATTTAGGTTACTGTGGTGGCACATTACAATTAGCAAAGATAACTACGTTGCATATAACTAGTTACATGTGCCTCCCTACCTCAATATTTTCTTAACTTCACCTATTATTACTTAAAAGATACCCATTACATCAAGAAAAATTGAGAATGCGGGAAAGAGGTGAAGACTATAATAAATAACAGCTTGATGATTCTCAAGACTTATCCTTAGGTTAAGTAAAAGTTGTTAAGTACTTTTTGAAATGGAGAAGTTTAACAAGTAGAAGTGAGCTCAAGAGACCTAGAAAGTTAGAGTGAACTCAGGCTGAACACAGCTATTCCCCAGACCTCCATCCACAAACAAATGAATCTTTCCCTTGGAATTGTGAGTGTACAGTATCACCCACTCACCTTACCAACCACTCACCTTACCAACCAAATCACCTTGGGCATGTGACTTTTTTATATATACAGAGCACTACTGCTTTCTTTCACGTCTCTTCCCCCTCATAATGCAGGGAGTATCAGAACTGTGTTGAAGAAAGAGAATTACAAATAGGTACCTAACTTCCCTGACATTAAAGAAAAAAGTGCAGAAAAAGCTTCAAAACACTGATAAATGACTACAACATCTGTAGAGGTAAAAAATCCACCACATTATCTGTATATTCTAAAGCAACTAGCATGAAATCTTGACTGAAGCTTGCAAAAAAAAAAATACATGTTGCTTCAAATTATAATAGAAATGTTCAGGTTTTAGAAAGTACTTAAGAACTTAGATTCCGTTTTAAAGATGGATACAGTAGTTAGAAGAGATAAACTTACCAAAGATATTAGTGGAGTGTCCTTTCCTTGCAATGGGTCTGAGTTCATTATGCCCCCATCCATATATCCTATAATTATCCCAGGCATGTTTCATCATCTGAGAAAAGAAAAATTATAATCCATCAATTAACATCACTTACAGACCGTTATTTCATCGATCTATATCATCTATCACTGCAGCCTTACCCATTCTTCCTGTTATCTCCTGTATCAGAATATTATTCTATTAACATTTTTTACTAGCGTGATAACCCACATCATCATGTTTAACCTCAGTCTACACAAGAGAAGAAAAACTTGGGTATAAAAGACAAGTTCTTTTTATTGGGGAAGAAGGTCTCTGTTCAGCACTCTTTCCTTTGAGGAACTGCCAATTCTTTGGGGAATAGCTCCCCTTCCCTCCCTGTGATCACGATGGCACTGTCAATCAAGGGGCTCTGATTCCACAACCAATTACTAGAGAACTCCTTACCCTTAGGCTGAAGATCAGCAAAATCCTTCTTTAAAATAAATACTTCAGGCTTTGCAGTCCATACCGTCTCTAGCAATTACTTAACGCAGCTACCATAGCACAAAAGTAGCCTTAGACAATACATAAACAAATGGATATACCTTCTCCAACTAAATTTTATTTTTAAAAAATAGACAGCAGGCAGAATTTGGCCTGTGGGTTGTAGTTTGCCAACCCTGACCTAATCACAGTGACTAGGTACCTGTGATTCAAGCAGTGGCAATCAAGTCCTTTTACGCATATTGTTATAGACACTAGGAGATAAAGGGACTCTCTCATTTTGCAATCTCAAGGTCTGTGTAACACATTATCTTGGGCTGATGGGGGCTAACACTCTCCCAACGTGGAGATACTAAACGAAAGGATAAGATGAATATTATTGACAATAACACCTACAGACTTGGATTTAGCCAAGCTCGAAGCCCTAGTTTACAGCCACTTAGCTAGTAAATATTTTTTTATATCAACTAGTTTGAACTATCAACTAGTTTGTTAATTATACAACAGGTGAATTATTTAATAGTGAACTGTGGTATATAAAAAAATCTATTCATTTAACAGTATATCACTCATTCAAATATTCCTCAACTTGCTTTTTTACAGCTTGCATTATTCACACACCAAAACCAGACAAAGATATTACAACAAAACTGAAAACCAGTGTATCTCAAAAACAGATGCAAAATTCCTTAACCAAAATTAGCAATCTAGAGAGGATACTACATAATGATCAAGTACAGTAAAACCTAGTTTTAACCTAGACTAATTTAACATTCAAAAGCCAATCAACAGAATCCACGTTACTAGAATAAAAGGAAAAACATCATACGATCATTTTCACAGAGGCAGACGAAGCACCTGACAAGATTCAACAGCCATCCATGATAAAAACTCTCAATAAACTATAAGGAAATGCCCGCCATCTAATAAAGGGGATCTTCAAAAACCTACAGCTGACATCATAGTTAAGACTAAATTCTTAACCCTTCAACTTGATAACAAATCAAGTATGTCCATTCTCCACATTTATTTTCAATAATGTACTGGAAGTCCTAGCCAGTGTAACAAGAAATAAAAGGCATAACAATCAAAAAGGATAAAGGAAAAGCACCTCTATTCACAGAGGACATTACTATGTATAAGGAGAATCCTAAGCAATCTAAAAAATAATAATAATAACCCACTAGAACTATAATAACTTCAATAAAATTAACAGGGATACAAGTTCAGAAAACTAAAGTCAAATATATTTCTATATGCTAGTAATAAACACCAGAAATGGAAATTAAAAAACAAGTCCATTTATAATAGCATCAAAAAACATGAAATATTTAGGAATAAACATAATAGAATATGTGCAAGAAATTATATATGAAGAACTATAAACACTGACAAATTAAAGAAAACCTAAATAAGTGGAAACATGTAACATGCTCATGGAACACTGAATACTGTTAAGATAACAATTCTTCTCAATTCATCCACAAATTCAGTAAAATCCCAATCAAAACCCAGCAACCTTTTATTTTACGTAAAAAAGTGAATTCTAGAAAGGCAAAGGACCCAGAAACATGAAAACAATTTTTAAAAAGAACAAAGTTTGAGGATTTAACCTGATTTCAAAGCTTACTATTAAGTTAAAGTCTTTAATACAGTGTCCTACTGGCATTAAGGATAAGTATACAGATTAATGGAACAGGTAGGAATCCAGAAAGAGCCTCAACATCTACTGAATCTGTCATTTGATTTTAAACAAAGTGCCAAGCATGAAAAGATGCTCAACATTGCTCCTTATCAGGGAAATACAAATCAAAACCACACTCAGATATCACTTCACGCCAGTCAGAGTGGCCAAAACGAACAAATCAGGAGACTATAGATGCTGGAGAGGATGTGGAGAAACGGGAACCCTCTTGCACTGTTGGTGGGAATGCAAATTGGTGCAGCCGCTCTGGAAAACAGTGGGGAGGTTCCTCAGAAAATTAAAAATAGACCTACTCTATGACCCAGCAATAGCACTGCTAGGAATTTACCCAAGGGATATAGGAGTACTGATGCATAGGGGCACTTGTACCCCAATATTTATAGCAGCACTCTCAACAATAGCCAAATTATGGAAAGAGCCTAAATGTCCATCAACTGATGTATGGATAAAGAAACTGTGGTTTATATACACAATGGAGTACTACATGGCAATGAGAAAGAACGAAATATGGCCCTTTGTAGCAACGTGGATGGAACTGGAGAGTGTGATGCTAAGTGAAATAAGCCATACAGAGAAAGACAGATACCATATGGTTTCACTCTTATGTGGATCCTAAGAAACTTAACAGAAACCCATGGGGGAAGGGAAGGGGGAAAAAAAAAAAAAAAAAGGTTAGAGTGGGAGAGAGCCAAAACATAAGAGACTGTTAAAAACTGAGAACAAACTGAGGGTTGATGGGGGGTGGGAGGGAGGGGAGGGCGGGTGATGGGTATTGAGGAGGGCACCTTTTGGGATGAGCACTGGGTGTTGTATGGAAACCAATTTGACAATAAATTTCATATATTGAAAAAAAAAAAATAAAGTGCCAAGGTAATTCAATAGGAAAAGGATCATTTCAACAAATGATGCTGAACAGCTAGAAAGCCCTACGGGCAAAAACTGAAGTGCACCCTTACTTCAGACAATAAAAAATTAACTGGCAACAGATCACAGACTGAAATGTCAAAACTAAAACTTAAACATGTACCCACACAAATACTGACACACAAGTGCTCGTTGCCAACTTTATTCCTAGTAGCCAAAAACTGGATCAAATGTTGAACCATTCAACAGGTGAATAAATAAAACAAACTACTGTACCTGCATATAACAACAGAATACTGTTAAGATAAAAATTACCTTCATGTGCAATCTACATAGATGAATCTCAAAAAAATTATGCTGAGCGAAAGTCCAGAAACAAAGTATCACATACTTTATGATTCCACCTCACTGAAACTCTAGAAAAGACCAGTCTAATCTGCAATGCCTAGAAACAGATCAGTGGTTGCCGGGGACCAAAGAGTAGACTGACCAGAGAAGGGCACAAGAAAGCCATTTTGAGACTGTAAACGTATTCACATCTTGATAATAGTTGCTGTTATACAGGTGTATACATCTGTCAAAACCCATAACCAAGCAGTACTCTTTTATATTTTTAACAAGCAGTACTCTTAAAACAGGTACATTTTATTGTATACACATTACGCCTCAATAAAGCTGATTCTTAAAAGAAATCTAATAGTCTGCCATATATTCTCCACTCATAATTCCCACTCTCCTGGGGCAGTTAAACTCTTTCACCTGATTTTTTCTAAGACGATATTCTGAAATATAGTCTACAGTGCTATTTCAGCATTTAGATATTTACTGTACTCTCCTATAGTTACGGTAATTTAGCTTTCTTATGCCACTACTATCTCCACGTAAACTTCCCCACATAGATTTCTCCGCCCACATCCTCCCAATTTAAATAACAACATGTTTTTCTTATAATTATCACACTATTTTATTCAACTTTTGTTTTTCCTGCTGTTACCTACTTGTCTGAGGGTTTGAGTTTCTTTGTTTGCTTAGGTTTTTAATGTATCAATTCTGAATTTACTTCCAAATTATACTTGAGCTTCAAAACTTGTCTCAGTATAATCAAACACACCAGATAAGACTATCAGTTCCATTTTATTCTCTGATGTACCAATCCTTCCTGAAGCTCTCCACCCTCCAGCTCTAAGCTCTGCCCAAAGCACAGCAGTCACCCTGCTGAGTCTCTTATTCACCATCCAGAAAGCGCCCTTCCTTTCTCTCTCTAGTGACAGATCCCCTATTGCCAAAAGCCCTTCTCTTCCTATTTTTGTGCTGAAGCATATTTTCCGATAGCAATCTGAGAAAATGACTAAATTTACTCTCAGATTTGATTCATAAATTGGCTGAATAGATCATTCTTTCTAAGCCATTGCTCCACTCTCTTCCAGTTTCCAAAATTGTGACTGAGGAATCTGAGGTGCCATTATGTACAATCCCATCTTTTGAGTGGAGCCTTTTTTTTCTCCCTAAACTTTTAGGATCACTATTATTATTATTATTATTTTTTTTTTTTTTTGAGAAGAAGTGTGCATGTGTGTAGGGGGTATGGGTAGAGACAGGGAGAGGGGAAGGGGGGAGAGGGAGGGATGGAGGGAGATGGAGAGAGAGAGAAAGAGAGAGAGAGAGAGAAAGAGAGAGAGAAAGAGAGAGAGAAAGAGAGAGAGAGAAAGAGAGAGAGAGAGAGAAAGAGAGAGAGAGAGAGAGAGAGAGAAAGAGAGAGAGAGAGAGAGAGAGAGAGAGACAATCTTAAGCAGACTCTATGTCCAACACAGAGCCCAACACAGGCTTGATCTCACAACTGTGAGATCATGATCTGAGCCAAAATCAAGAGTTGGACACTTAACTGACTGAGCCACCCAAGTGCCCCTACGATCTGTTTTTGAATGCCTATTTTTCTAAAATTTCAGTAGAAGTCTCTCTTTTTGTTTGTTTGTTTGTTGCTCACTGTTGTTCTATGCCTAACAGGTCCTCTCAATCTGTAAACTCACATTCTTTAGTTTCAGCCAATTTTCTTAAATTGTTTCTTTGATTTCTTCTCCTCCTTTTTCCTCTATCTAATCACCTGTTAGATGTTCTTGACTGATCTTATTTTCTTGTTTTCTCAATCTCTTTGTTCTACTGAGAGATTTGCTCAATTGTATCTTCCAACTCTTCTACTGAATTTTAAAATTCTATCACACTTTTTATTTCCAAAAGCTCCTTCGTATGCTATAAATGTTCCTTTTCAGAACTTATTTTTCTCACTTTATGAGTTCCATTTTTTGTCACTCCAATGATGTTAATGCTTTTGTTTTTTTCTCCTCCCTGTATTGTTTCTGTATTCTCTGAATTCCTTTCTTCCATCTGTTTTATTCTCTAATGTGAGAAACTTTCCTGAAATGCCTGGTAATCTTTGTTCTTCACATAAGAAGGAAACAAATGATAATTAAAGGCTATCAGTAAACAAGCAGGACTTGAACTGAGCCTCATCTTAGTTAGGGAGCACAGGTGACACCCAGTGGTGTTTCACTGAGGAACAGTGTAGAAGACTCTTTTGTCTTGGGCCAGTCTCTTCAAAGAGAAGTCATCCACTCTCCTGCTTATTGAATACACACCTGGCTGTCAGAATTCTGAGAGCTCACAAGAAAGCAGTCTTAATATATTCAGAACATTTTTCACTTAATTCCCTCCACCTTAGCCACTTTTTTTGTTTTCCCTCAGCCATACCTGGTATTCCCCAAATCCAGATCTTCCCTAATTCATCCCTCCAAAAGGTAAACTTTAGTGTTCTGTTGGGGAAGGGAGGGCAGCAGCTAGGATGCCAAAACTAGAGAACTGAGGATCTAGGAGTTAAGAGCAACTCTTAAAATTTTCAAATAATCCCTTTCCAATTTCATTTTACCCCTGCCTTCAGAGGTAAACAATGTCTCTAATTCTTGAAATGCTCAGGTATCCTGCCATTCATATCACCTTGCCCCTTGTTAGCTTCTTTCACCACCAGCTTAAATTTCAACTTTCTCTGTGTGTTAAGCCAGTATCGATAATGTTTAATAGGAGCCTATACAGGCATTGGCTTGTAAAAATACCGGATATTGTGGTGTGCTTTAAAGGGTTAACTCACCAGGTCTGAGTTGTCCAAACCCTGTACATCCTAAAGAAAGATATGTCCTGTGCCAGACTCCTGGAAAATAACTGCTAAAATTTTATTATCCTGTCTGTCAAGAATATCTTCATTTAAATGAAGCTTTGGGCCATGTCAGTTCATGTTCACAATGTGATTTATGGTGGCAGCCTTGGGCCACATGGTATCAGCCTGACCTTTGGAGGACTTGGGAGAACTAAGTTCAGCCACGCCTAAAGAATGAATCTCAAATAAAAACCCTGGACACCAAGGCTCAGGTGAACTTCCCTTGTTGGTGATATTTCATACACAGCATCACACAACACTGCTGGAAGAATTAAGCAGTGTCCACCGGAAAAGGACAACTAGTAACGTGCATCTGATGTCTCCTGGACTCCGTCCTATAAGCTTTTTCTATTACTAATTTTAATCTGTTGCCTACTGCTGTAATAAACCAAAATCATGAATATAACAGCTTTGCTGAGTTCTGGGAGTACTTCTAGCAATCACTGAGGCTGTAGGTGGTCTTGGGAATCTTCTAAACACACACTGTTATTTGAATTATTATATACATAAGAAAATATTTCAATAAATTCTAATGACATCTAAAAAAAAAAGTCAGGCATCTCAAAAAACAAACAACAACAAAAACCCCACAACAACCTGTCAATGTTTCCCCAATACAGTCTAAATCCTTTAGTAGCCAGTGCATAAAACAGACTCCAGGATCCAGAGTACAGTTCTATTTCACAATTCCATCAAGGTCAAGTTCTTACACTAATTCATAAGGTCAAGCTTAAAGAATCTACTAAATCTTCCATGTTCATTATTAGAATATATTTGAATACATATCTGACTATTTGAACTAAACTTATCATCTTATTTTATGATAAACAATCCCTTTGAAATATTGTTGATGCTGTTACAACCTGACAAAATCTTTTTTTTCACAGGCACTGCAACTGCAAACTCTACCAAGAATTAGCAGGAGTTCTAATTAACAAAATTTAACTGTAATATTCACCAGACTTTCCCCTCTCTGCTATTGTCTTTATCTCCAAGTAATTCTTAGAATAACAAATTGAAAGACTTCTGAGATTAAACAATTTAAAGAATTCTGAGGTCAACCGCTTCCCATTCCTCAATCCATTGAGACTGTTTGGAAGGAATCTGCAGTGTGGTTGAGGGGTTTCATGACCCATTCCTTAAAAGATGGCAGATATAATGTTAACTTTTCAGGAGCATGTTTATGAGGAGATTTGCATAGTATCTAGCAGAGTCCCTTGTAAGTAAACCCTTAAGAAATTTCCTATTCAATGATAAATTATTTACAGATCTAGTCTACATTATTTATAAAATGCTGACTATCAAAAGATCTCTCAATACAGAATGGTATAACAATCCAAACATTATATCAAAATTTTAAGTGTCCAATAATATTACAATCCATATTAAGAAAGAGTGAGTTCTAGCCTTTACTGCCAAGGCTTGGAATCTGAACTACGACCATGACCCAAAAACAAGAAAAAGTATGACACCACAGATGATACAAATGTTCATATATATTAAAATCCAGTCAAACGCCATAACCATTCCATATCATAAATCTCAGCTTATTACCTCTTTAATTTTTTCCCTTTTCTTTCTTATGTCATTATCTTCTGGGTCTCCACCATCTATTCCTATTAGATTTGGTATAGGGACTGGTGGCAGTGGCTTCTTCTCTTTTGTCTTCATTTCTTGGACTACCTTATTTTTCTCTGTCTGAATTTCTGCTCGGATTTCCTCTCTCGACTTTTTTAATTTTTCTTTTGCTTCTTCCAGGGCCTTCTCGTGATCAGCTCGAATTTTATTTCTCAAACGTTCTTCTTCTTCCCTGTGAGAAGAAAATAAGACTAGTTAAGAATAACCCTTAATTACTTCAATATAAAATTTAAAGTTTCCTCCACCAAACCCTGGTAGATGTTTTCTACTCCTGCCATTAAAAGGTAAGGATGATCTGTGAGAGACCCAGCTCTATCTGCCCCTACAGGATAAATGTAACTTGGTATAAGCCCTGGGTGCTAAACAGTAAACACTCTACAAGCCTGGAGAAGAGGGAACCTAGAAAGAAAGTTACAATTGCAGGACCAAAAGAGCAATCGGTAACTTGTCAGAAGACACATGAAAAAGGAAAAGTGGGAGAAGGAGAGAAGGGAGGGGGAGAGGGGCAGAGAGACAAACCAGAGAGAAAACTAGATGGGGGAGAGAAAATTAGTAACAGAGTTAAGTATGAAGAGGGGACAAAAATATAAATATGGGGTCAAGGAAAGAGATAAGTGGAAAAGATAAGAGCTCAGGAAATTTTTCATTTGTTACATAGTACAAGACATGCTTCTAAAACTTTCACATTGTGGAAATACCATAGATCTTAAAACACAATTCCCGGGGCGCCTGGGTGGCTTCAGTCAGTTGAGCGGCCGACTTCAGCTCAGGTCATGATCTTGTGGTCCGTGAGTTCAAGCCCCGCGTTGGGCTCTATGCTGACAGCTCAGAGCCCGGAGCCTGTTTCAGATTCTGTGTCTCCCTCTCTCTGACCCTCCCCCGTTCATGCTTTGTGTCTCTCTGTCTCAAAAATAAATAAACATTAAATTAAAAAAAAAAAAAAAAAACACACAATTCCCAACTGATGTGGGCAGAATGCTTAAAACTCCCTTGAGCCCTCGTTAAAAATACAGATTCCAATTCGGTAGGTCTGTATGAAACCCATGAATGTGTATTATTAAGAAATCCTCTGAGGAATTCTGGTATGCACACAGATTTGGAAACCACTACCGCAGGGGACGCCTACAGGGTCTTTCACCCAGCCCTAGTTTTGTGAGAGCTCAATCTTCTCTCCACCCATCTGCCCCAATCCACACGAATGAATACAAGAGTGGTAGTTACTATTTTCCAAATCAGCCAATGATGACTCCTCTAAGGGTAAATATCTAACTCCATAGTCAGCAGAGTCCCCTCTCCAGAAATTTAATTCAAACTCTGCACACAGCTGGATCCACAACATTGCTGGTGGGAATATAAAATGGTACAGCCACTCTGGAAAAGGTTAGTGGTTTCTTAAGAAACTAAACACGTTGGGGCGCCTGGGTGGCTCAGTCGGTTAAGCGGCCAACTTCAGCTCAGGTCACGATCTCGCGGTCTGTGAGTTCGAGCCCCGCGTCGGGCTCTGGGCTGATGGCTCAGAGCCTGGAGCCTGCTTCCAATTCTGTGTCTCCCTCTCTCTCTGCCCCTCCCCCATTCATGCTCTGTCTCTCTCTGTCTCAAAAATAAATAAACGTTAAAAAAAAAATTAAAAAAAAAAAAAAAGAAAGAAACTAAACACGCAACTATCACAAAATTTAGCAACTGCACTGGACATTTATCCTGGAGAAGCAAAGGCTTATGTTGACACAAAATCCTATACACAGCCCATGGCAGAAAGACAAGAACTGTATGATTCCACCCATATGAGACACTCAGAGTAATCAAAATCCTAGAAAGGAGAATGGTGGCTGCCGAAGGACGGGGGAAATGGAAATGGGAAGTTCCTGGTTAATGGGTAGAGCTGCAGCTCCTACAAGATGAAAGAGTTCTGGAGATGGCGGCTCAACAATATGACAGCATTTACCACCACTGCACCGTATGCTTAAAAATAGCTAACGTGATAGATGTTACATGTATTTTACCACAATTGCTAAAAATTGGGAGGGGGGATCCTATACAGGAAAGTTGGTGACAGCTTTACCCATGACAGGCAAAAACTGGAAACAACCCAGGTGTCCTCCAACAAGTAAATAAACAAACCACTGTTTCTACTTGGTATAGCCACAATATGGAATACTACTTGCAATAAAAAGAAATAAACAATTCATCTACACTTGAATGAATTTCAAAGGTATTACTATGTGAGTGAAAGAAGCCAGTCTCAAAAGGTTACATTCTAGATATTTTTTTTTTTTTTTACGTGACATTCTCAAAAAGACAAAAATGTATAAGGATGGTGAATAAATCAGTGGTTGCCAGGAGTTACGGATGGGGGAAGGGTTGGCTATAAAGGAATAACACAAGAGTTTTTTGGGATGACAGCATTGTTACGTATCCCAATTATAGTGACTATGGGAATATGTACATGTGTTTAAAAATCACAGAAGTGTACATCGAGAAAAATACCAATTTACAGTCTAATATTAAAAATTAAATTGTTAAATGTTTAGAGAAAAAAACTGGATTGCTAGCAGTAAGAAGGGGCTGATGAGGAAAACATGAGAGAGAAAAGAGGGGAGAGAGCAACACAGACAGTCAGGGCAACACAAGGGAACTTGAGGGCAGGGAGAAAGCAGCCATGGGGCCTGCAGACAGACTGGAGGTGAGAAGAATGCAGCAGGGGGGAGCCAAACAGAGTCTCAGATAACAAGGCAGACACAGGCAAGCACCGCCCAACAGCCTTCCAGTCCCCCTCCCTCCCCTTATGACACAGAAACCCTGTGCCTAGCCCCAGAGAAGAGACCATGATGTGTCTATGCCAACCAAGTCTTTCTCACACGGCCCTGTAGCTAGGGGTGGTCGCAGAACCTTATTCCAACTACAGAGACAAAAGAGGACTACTGGAAAATATTTTCCTTTTGGGATTAAAAAACGGACAGAACCATTTGAGAAAAGGGCCTGTTAGCTACTAAGACCAAATCTACCTGAACACAGATTCCAGTCTCCAAATGTGGCTGTGACGCCTAAAGCTATGACAGTCAAAACGCAAGAAGCCTGGGGACAAACGGCCAACACGGCTGAGAAAAGACAACAAAGAGGTAAAGTTCCTACTGATATCACTGGGTTGCTGCCAGGGCCTTTACCGGTCAGTCCCCTAATTTCAGACAGGGGGGGTTGAAACAGTGGGGTGTTCTGTCACTTCCATCTAAGAATTTTTCCAAGTCACTCACTCAGTGAGCAGACAGGTACATGGCCAGGAAGGCAAAGGCCTAGGACTAAGCACCAACGAAGAAGCACATCAAACAGAGACGACCAGTTCTTTCAAGGGCAGTTTCTGTCCTGATGACAAGTGGGAGAGTCTCTATAGGGAACTACACTTTCCGCCTCTAGCTCCAAGCACCATGTCACCACTGAATGGCACACGGAAGCCCCCACCATGTTTGCAGTGGCTCATCTATGACATCACTGCGGAAAGCATCTTCGTCCACCAGCGCACCTCCACAAAGTTGGGTATTACATGCCACTTTCTAGAGCCTACCCTGGGAGCAAGGGAGAAATACGGGCCACAATACATTCTATGTCCCTCTCCAAAGCTTCACGATGCACAGGGGAATTTTAAAGGCTCTGAGAAGTCCCACAATAAAGGTGCCTAACACCTCCTAACTTTATTTAGTCACAGTCCCCATTTTATTCACACACCACTTTTAGCATGCCATGAAACACGCCACCACAGAAGATAGCCCTCCAACTATGCCATCAACCAAACAAGCCCTTGGGAGAACACTGCCACTTTTTTGCTGTGTGGCATTAGATGGAAGTCACCTCTCTGAGCCTCCTTTTCCCCACCAGCCTCCCAAGACTGTTGTCAGAAGTAGATGAGATGACACAGGAGTCTAAGTATAGAAAAGTCCTTATCAACTCAGTTTTCTTCCTTCCCTTACTACCTACCCTCCCCCCCCCACCCCCACCCCCCTCCCTGAGCCATTTAATGATTTGGGCTAACATCAGCACTCTCAGGTACCAGGACCAACACCCAGAGACATCCTGCAACTTCTCGGCTTCCCTGCACTGAATGACACAACAGCTTCTGGGCAAACCTACAAGGACTTAGAGGGCACCAAATGCTCTTAAAATAGGGCCAGCCTCCTGCAGAACTAGGAGAGGGCTGTGCTCTTTCTCTTCCAGCCCTGACTCCTTTGCCCATATGTCCATAATACCAGTTGGGGCCTTCAGGATTACCTTAGAAATAATAGTGGGCATGAGTGTAGAGAAACTTATTTTCATTTACTATTCTTTAAATGCTAATATCTATTATTTCTCTTAAAGTGAAGAAGATATTTGATAGCAACATATGTGAACAATTTTCAAATTATACTTTAAAAATTATTTTTAAAAATAAAAATTGGGGACACCTGGGTGACTCAGTCAGTTAAGCATCTGCTTCTTGATTGTGGCTCAGGTCATGATCTCACGGTTGTGAGTTCTAGTCCCACATCAGGCTCTGCGCTGACTCTCTCTCTCTCTCTCTGCCCTTCCCTTGTTCGCTCGCTCTCTATCTCAAAAATAAACATTTAAAAAATAATAAAATAAAAATAAAAATTTGAACCCTCTAAATTGCAGTACTCTGTACAAAAGCCCCAGTCACATTATTCCAGTTCATTGTTAATGGCATCCAAACGGTGTTCACCAGAACCTATAGTGCGGCAACATTGTGCAGAGCTTTATTCAAAAACGTTTTGAAAATCTAAAAGACCTATCTATAAATTTGCATTTGTCCCAAATAATTATTTGTTTAGCAATTTAGTGAGTATAGTCACCACAGAATAAACACCATGAACTGAAGTGCAAAGAAAGACCAGTCTAGTCCCTAAGAGGAACTCCAGAGTCCAAGGAATTGAGTCAGACCTCTTGTCAATGGGGTGCCAAGAAGAACTGTTTTATAGTTGGGGAGAAAAAATACTCAGAGTAAAAGTACTTAATCCAAAAGTCAGGAGACAATTCTCTTTCCAGCTCTGCCCCAACTTACTCTGCAATCTGGCACAAATCACTAAAAACCTCCAAGATCAGTATTTTGGGGGAAAACACATATTAATACTACCCTGACTACACCACTCGGCTAGTGATATCCAAGGTAAGTAAAAGTATTCCATTAATAATATCTAACATCCTAGCCCCTCTGCTAGTTTTCTTCTATTTTTTATTTTCATTTCATCAGTGTCCTTTCAAGGGGCACCTCAAATTTTTAGTGGCCAAATCTCTAGATGTTAAATTATACCAGCTGAATCAACTCTTTTGGATGTTTATTTTCACCTACTTGACCTTTTACTCACATATTTTCAAGATTTTTTTAACTTTGATATCTTCAACAGACAACCATGTGAACTTCCACTTGTGTATGTCTGTACCTTTCCATCAGTGACTTGTATCTTTTTGTTCAGTAAAGAATCCAGCCTTGTCTAAAGGGAAGTCTGGCCTTTGTCCTCAATTTCTCGCATACCTGATGAAAACGTCCTTGTGTATGGTGGGTGCTGGCCACACTTGATCACAGGGTGGGGCCGGCCACATCAGACAGTCCCAGAGGCAGGGCTGGCCACTCTAGAAACACCAACAGTATGACTTAGAGTGAGGGTTCTGGGTCAAACAGTTTCACGGAGACTGACTTCAGTCATGTGGACAATCAATTAATCATGCCATAACAAAGCCTTAATAAAAACTCTGGACACCAAAGCTCAGGCAAGCTTACTGGCTGGCATATGTACTGAAACACACTGATGGGGAGAGACTAATGTCCTGACTTCACAAGGACAGGATACTAGAAGCCCCACGTTTGGAACCTTCCTGGACTTCACCCAATGTGAAGTCTGACTATAAACTCTATCCTTCCCCTGTAATCTATAATTCTCTCATGAATGTAACAGCTTTCAGTAAGTTCTGTGAGTGCTAGCAAATGATCAGGCCTGAGGGTGGTGGTAGGAGACCCCTGAAATTGCAGGTCCTGGCAGAACTGAGGTTGTCTTGTGGAGAACTTTGCCATTTGACTAACTCTGAATACCTTCCAAGGCTTCCAATAAAATTTGGCCTTACATCTATAGGTTCTCATGAGATCTGAAATTGCTTTTTTCAATTATATTTAATGTGTAATATTTAACTCACTCTTTGATACCTGACACATAACGTAAGGTTTGGTTTCTTTGCTACTGCTGTCTTGTTTTGTTTTGTCCTTCCACACATCCTCGATCCTTGAAAGGCAAAGGCGAATGACAAAAAATTAATAATTGTTGTGGCTTAGATATACAAGATACTGGCTTAGTCGGTTACTTATTTAATTCTGACACCAATTTATGAGGCACCCTCTATTAAGCACTGTTCTCCATCTTGTTAGGAAAATACTAAGGCACAAAGAGAAAAATTAAGTAATCTATTCAGGGTCATAAAGCTAGTAAGTAGACTAGACACAAACATAGGCATTTTGACATATGTATTTATGTGAATAGTGCCTTTCATAGAAGAGATGAATTGTATTAAAGGGTTTGTCTCTTACTGTGCAGATACAAACACTATTTCTCAATCTTTTCTCCCTTCTTCTTTCATCCTAGAGCCCTCAATTTTTAGCTAAGCACATATTCCTGCTAAATAAAACTCAACTTCTCAGCCTCCCTTACTGAAGTTGCCCTACAGAATTTGTATGATCAGAAATAAACTTTTATCTTGCTTAAGCCACTGTTGTTTTGTGACTTTTATGTTTGGTAAAATGACCTAATATTAACTGAGCCACTCTCCAACCTACATGTTCTCTTTCCCTCAGGCTTTCATTAGTATCTGAGGGCTGATCTGCCAGAAAGAAACTAACCAGGTGATAAATTTCAGTCTCCAATTAGAGTATTAAAATAAGTCATGTTTGGAAACATTGTAAAGGGCAAATACAGCCTCAATTACATGAGGATACCTAAGATCACACTGAAATCTTATTTGGCAAAGATTTAAGCAGATATACAAATACTTCCCCTTTATGCTCATTCTCTTCCTCTCTACTCTTCACCTAACAAACATGAAGTTCCATCCATCCTTAAAAAAACTAAAACCTTCCCTCAAAGAAGTGCCTGTCTCCACATTCATTGGTGTCTCCCTTCCTTCTACCCACTATACTTTTTCAAAAAGTACCACACTTGCTGTTTCCATTTTCCTTAACCTCACATCATTCGTCTATCCATGACAGTTAAAAACCAACAACGAAGTTCTCCTTTGAAACTACCTCTTCCTCATACTTGCCTTTCAAACTGTTGATCACACACTGGCTTTACCACCATCAATCCGCCCCAAAATGTTGTATTCCATTCTCAATTCTGTTCTCAATCTATGTATTCCTCCTATTCAACACCAACCGTTTTCTCAATTATTATATTAAAAACAAAAACATACGGTCAGCCTTTACCAGGTTACTAAGTACTCCAAATCCAAATTTCTAAAAGCGTGTAAGACACCATGCCAAACACCTCCAATTCAACATGTCCAAAACAGAACTGAATGATTACTATGAAAAAGGGACAATCACAGGCTAGGTTCATTCACGAACACAGATTCTTTTTAATTAAAATATTAGCAAAGTTAATCAGCAATAATAAAACATAGAAAAAAAATAATTCATCATAACTAATTGGACTCATCCCAGAAATAAGAACAGCTTAACATGAGAAAATTCAATCCATGCAATTTACCTATTATTAAAGAATAAAAAGTATACAAATCATTCAGTAGAAACAGGAGAAACCTACATTTTAGGGAATTTGGGGTTGCATTCATGGTAATTTCAGATTAAGTCAATAGTTATCAGTCAATGAATTAAGTTCAGCTTAATTCAGTGATAATCAACAAACAGCTACCAAATGTGAGGGAGCTAATAATCCAAAAAGTATGTAAACAAAGTAAATATAAGATGAGTGGATCACAACAAAGGAAGTAAGTAACTACAGGTATTGTAGGTTGTAGACAGGAGAGGTACTGTAGGCTAGACAGAAGAGGTAAGATATCCACAGAAAAGGTATTTTCTAAGCACACAAGTATGCCTTGAGAAGATTTACATAGCACAATAGCATTTCTAATGCATGATCTTTGGGGCGCCTGCGTGGCTCAGTCAGTTAAGCATCCAACTCTTGGTATCAACTCAAGTTATGATCTTATGGCTCGTGGGATGGAGCCCAGGCTGTCAGCACAGAGTCTGCTTGGGATTCTCTCTCTCCTCTCTCGCCACCCCCCCAAAATAAATAAACATTAAAAAATTTTTAAAAAGAAATGCATGATCTTCAAATACAAATTAAAAGGAAAAACATGAGTTTGCCAGGCAGATGAAGAAAATAAAGGCAAGCGAGGTATAGACGGGATAGTATATAAAGATAGGGAAGAAGTGACACAACACACCAGTTAGCAAATAAATTGTTTTGGATGCTAAATGATAGTGTGCGTGGTGAGAGAGGGTACAGTAGAGTAAAACAGACCGGACATAACAAGGAAGCCAGAGAAGACAAAAGCTCAATCATGAACAGAGCTTGCACTGCATCCTGATGACACACACCTGTACTTAAATCTTAAAAAAACAAAAACAAAAACAAAAACCTGCCTCTTGAGGACTGACTACTTGGGGGTAGGGGGTTAGGGAGGAAGACGATACAGGAAATGGGAGTTAAGAGATCACAACAGCCTCTCAAGCAAAAAAAAAAAAAAAAAAAAAAAAAAAAGATAAGGACCTAATAAAAATCCATCTAAAGTAGATATGCAGAAGCGGGACCAAATATCGGAGATCTTAGAAAGGCAAGGCCAATTATATTTAGATAAGTGATTAAACATGAATGGGAAAAAATTAAATGATAGGTTTTTTACTGTAGTGACTGGATAGAAAGGGGTAGTTAACTAGCATTAACTAACTACAGTGACCTTGAGTAAAGGTAAAGATGAGAAAAAAATGAGTAGGTATGGTTTTACACATGCTATGTTTAAAAAGTCAACAGAGCAAGCAGATGTCCAGGGCTGAAGACATGGATTTGGAAATCATCAGCCTCCAGAGGAGCTGAAGCTCCCACCTAACTGCTCACTCACATGGGTGAACTTTATGGTATGTAAAGTAAACCTCATAAAGATGTTTATTAAAAACCAGGAGCAGTTATGCTGCTATCAGACAGCAGTTTTCAGAGCAGGGAAAAAGAGGGTTTTATAATAACAGGGTCAATACATCATGAGAATATAGCAAGAGAATGTAACAATGTAAACATTATATACCTAATCAAAGGGTTTCAAAATATGTGAAGAAAAATTAAAGAAATAAAAGAAGTAGACAAATCCATAGCATATTAGGCAAATTCAACACCTTTCATTCAATGATTCATAAAAGAAGTAGAAGGAAAGTCAGTAAGGCCATGAAAGGCAGACAACACACCATCAACCAACCTAACCTAACTGACATTTAGAAAACACACTACCGAACAACAGCAAAACACACATTCTGTTCAAATGCAAACAGAACATTTACCAACACAGACCATTTTCTGGGCTGTAAAACAAGTCTCAATACATTTAAAACGAGTCAAACCATACAGAGTATGTTTTTTTGCCCTCACTAGAATTAAAGTGGCAATTAATAACATGAAGGTATCCAGAGCATCTCCAAATATTTAAAGAATAGAGTAATACATCTCTCAATAATCAAGATTCTAAAAAAAATGAAAAGTGATACCAGACGGGGGCACCTGGATGGTCAGTCAGTTAGGCCTCCAACTCCTGATTTCAGCTCAGGTCATGATCTCATGGTTGGTGGGATCAAGCTCCACATCCAGCTCTGTGCTCAGTGTGGACAGCCTCTCTCCCTCTCTCTCTCTCTGCCCCGACCCCACTCACACACACCCGCTCACTTGCTCTCTCAAAATAAATAAACATTTAAAAACACTTTTAAAAAAAGGGATACGAGATGACTATAGTGATGGATGCACGTAAGAGCTCATATACTAACCACCACTGAATTGTACACTTTCAGGGGTTGAACTATATGGTATGTGAATCAGATCTCAATAAAGCTATTTTTTAAAATTTTAAATTAGAAAGTGCCTTCAACTAAAAGATAATAGAAACATCAAAATTTGTAAATGAAGCTACAGGAATCCTTACAGAAAATTCACAGCACGAAAATGCAAGTATGAAGAAAAAAGAAGAAAGGTTAGAGGGACAGTTACAACACAACCAATCCATATTAGAAAGATCTTACGTAAAGGGCCTCAGGTTCTACTTAACAGAAAAAGAGAAAATTAAACCTAAAGTCAGCAGAAGAAAGGGAGTAATAAAAATGAAAAAGAAAACAGAAAACTGAACATTGAGCAAAACCAATGAAGCAAAAAGCTCACGCTGAGATTTAAAAAAATAAATTTCTGGGGCGCCCGGGTGGCTCAGTCGGTTGAGCGACGGACTTCGGCTCAGGTCATGATCTCACGATTTGTGAGTTCGAGCCCCGCGTTGAGCTCTGTGCTGACAGCTCAAAGCCTGGAGCCTGCTTCTGATTCTGTGTCTCCCTCTCTCTCTGCCCCTCCCCCACTCATGCTCTGTCTCAGAAACAAACATATAAAAAATTAAAAAAAAATAAACTTCTGACAATACCATTAAGAAAGGGTAAAAAGAGAAGCCACAAATTATAAAAACTAGAATGAAAGCACCAGCAAAACTACAATACTACAAATATTAAAATTATCGTAAGGGACTATTTTTTACTAAGGTACATCAAAAAGTCAACAATCTACATTTCTTGTTTTTTTAAAAAAATAATAATACTTAAGTGGAGTCAAGAGGACCTAGATTACCTGAAAAGCAAGTATCTGTTAAAGGAACTGAATGTATACTTAAACCTTTCTACAGAGAACTCCAGTTCAGATGATTTCAACAGTGAACTCTACCAAGTATTTAGGGAAGAATTAGTATCAGCTCCACAGAAACTCAGGAAACAGAAGAGGGGATACTTCTCATTTCATGAGGGCAACATTACCTTGATACCAAACCAGACAAAAATAATAAATAAATAAATAATTGCTCCTTGTGAACATAGAAAAACACTTCTATGATTTAAAAAATATGTAATGACTAAATGGAATTAAATTCAAAAACCAAAAGATGCAATTTACCATATTAACAGACTTTTAAGAAATGACTGCATGATCGATCATCTCAATAGATACAAAAAAGACATTTGGCCTAATCCCAATTCCTATTCCTGATTAAAAAAACAAAAACAAAAACAAAAAACTCTCAGCAAACTAACAATGTAAGGGAACTTCCTAATCTGATAAAGGGCATCTATGAAAAACCTACGGCTAACATCATCCTTAATGGTGAAAATCTAAATGCTTTCCCCCTAGAAGTTGAGGAACAAGGGCCCACTCTCACTATTTCCATTCAAAAATGTATGAGAGATTCTAGTCAGTGCAAAAGGCCAAGAAAAAATAGGCAATTAGTTAAGAAAGGAGGAAATAAAACTGTATTAATTCAGACAGGACTGTAGAAAATCCATAACCCAAGGCCTAATCATATTTTGCGATTTTGCACCTTTCAGACTATACACATGGTAACCCCTCCTTCTGGAATCTTCCCTATTCTGTCCCTGATGAGTCATACTCAGTCATCAAAATCCCACTCACAAGTTATCGCTATCCAGCACAGAAAATCCAGCATTCTCCATATTCCCCTTTGAGATATAACTGACACAGAGCACTGTAAATTAAATTTCAGGAATACATGTTGATTTGACAGATTTATATGTGGCAACATGATAACCACCACAGCATTACCTAACATCTCTATCATGTCATAGAATCACCATTTCTTATTTGTGGTAGGAACATTTAAGATCCACCCTCTTAATAACTTCCAAGTATATACTGCTGTATATTAGATCCCCAGAACTTCTTCATTTTACAATTGGCAGTTTTGTACCCTCTAACCAACATCTCCCCATTTCCCCCACCCCTGAAAACCACAATTCTAAATCTCTGTTTCTACGATTTGGGCCTTTTTATATTCTACTTACAAGTGATACATTTGCCTTTCTCTGACTTATTTCACTGAGCGTGATGCCCTCAAAGTCCATCCACGCTGTCACAAATGACAGCATGTACTTCTTTCACATGGGAAAAAAATATTCTGCCATATGTATACACGCATCTTCTTTATCCATGTATCCAAACTGACAAACACGTAGATTGTTACCATATCCTGGCTATCATGAATGATGCTGCAGTAAACATGACAGCGCCAATATCCTGTCAAGGTCCTGTTTCCATTCCCTTTCAACATATACCCAGAAGCAGGACTGCTGGATCTTACGGTGCGTCCGTTCTAACTTTTGGAGGAACCTTCATACCACGTTCCTTAGTGCCATACCAATTACACTCCTACCATAGTGTACCCTTTTCTCCACATCCTAACACTTGTTATATCTCTTGTCTTTTTGACAACAAACCTCTAGCACCTTTTGATTTGCATTTCTCTGATGATTAGTGATATTAGGTATCTTTTCACGTATCTTTTGGCCATTTGTATGTCTTCTTTGGAAAAATCTATTCAGTTCCCCTGTCCATTTTTTAGTTGTATTGTTTGGTTTTTTTGCTACTGAGTTGTATGAGTTTTTTATGTATTTTGGATATTAACCCCTTATCAGCAATATGATTTCCAAATATTTTTGCCCATTCTGTAGGTCACCTTTTCATTTTGTTGAATGTTTCTTCTGCTGCACAGAAGCTTTTTAGTTTGATGTAGTCCAGTTATTAATTTTTGCTTTTGTTTGTGCTTTTAATGTCATTTCCCAAAAAAATCACTGAAAAAGGCAAAAATGTCAAGGATCTTTCCCCCTGTTTTCTTCTGTAAGTCTGACTGTTTCAGGTCTTATGTTTAAGGCTACAGTCCACTTGGAGTAAATTTTTTTGAGTGGTATAAGTCCACTCTTCTGTATGTGGTTATCCAGTTTTCCCAAGACCATTTATTGAGGACACTATTCTTTCCATTGAATATTTCTGACTCCCTTCTCAAATACTGTAATGGTTTATTTCTCTTGATTCTGTTCCATCGGTCTATGTGTCTATTTTTATGCCAGGACCATACTGTTTTGATTACTACAGCTCTCAAGTATAGTCTAAAGTCAGCAAGTGTGATGCCTCCAGCTTTGTCGCTCTTTCTCAAGAGTGCTTTGGCTGTTTAGGGTCTTTTGTGACTCCATATGAATCTTAGGATTTTTTTTCTTCTAATTCTGTGAAAAATGTCATTTGAACTTTGATAGGGACTGCACCAAAGGTCTATGGATAGCTTCAGGTAGCACAAGACATTTTAACTATATTAACTCTTGCAATCCATGAGCAAGTATATCTTCCCATTTATTTGTGTCTCTCCAAGTTCTTTTATCAAAGTCTTAGTAGTTCTCATTGACAGATCTTTCACCTCCTTGGTTAAATTTATTCCTGAGTATTTTATTTTTTTTTATGCTATTGTGAATGAGATTGCTTTACTTCATTTTTAGATACTTCGTTGTTAGTGTATAGAAACATGACTGATTTCTATATATTGATTTTATATCCTGCAACTTTACTGAATTCATTGATTAGTCCTCACAGTTTTTTATGATGGAGTCTTTAGGATTTTCTATACATATGATCATATCATCTGCAAAGACCAATTATACTTCTTCCTTTCCAATTTGGATGCCTTTTATTTATTTTGCCTGCTCACCCTGGCTAGGATTTCCAGTACTATGTTGAATACAGGTGGTTAGATTGAGCACTACTGCCTTATTCCTGATCTTAGAGGAAAAGATTTCATTTTTCACTGTTGAATATGATGTTAGCTGTGGGCTTATAATACATGGCTTTTATTGTGTTGTGGTATGTTCCTTCTGTACCCAATTTATTGCAAGTTTTTATCATGAAAGGATGTTGTATTTTGTCAAATGCTTCTTCTGCATCTACTGAGATGATCATATGACTTTTATCTTTCATTCTATTAATGTGGTGTATCACATATATTGATTTGCATATTTGGGGCCACCCCTGCATTCCAGGAACAAATCCCAGGTGATCATGGTGTATGATCCTTTCAATGTGAGGCTGAACGTGGTTTGCTAATACTTTCTTGAGATTTCTGCAGTTCTTTCCTCAGGCATAGTGACCTGCAATTTTCTTTACTTGAAGTGTCCCTGCCTGGCTTTGAAATCAGAATAATGCTGGCCTTATTAAATGAGTTTGGGAGTATTCCCTCCTTTTCAAAATTCTGAAAAGTTTGAGAAGGCCTGATGTTAATTTTTCCTTAAAAGTCTGTGGTAGATTTCACCCATGAAACCCTCTGGTCCTGGACTTTTCCTTGTTTGTTTTATTACTGATTCAATTTCCTCCTTCTTCATGATCCAGACTTGACAGGTTGTAGGTTTCCATGATGTATCAATTTCTTCTAGGCTATCCAATTTGTTGGCATTTAATTGTTCTTAGTACTCCCTTACAATCCTTTGCATATCAGCAGTATCAGTTGTGTCCTCTTTAATTTCTGAATTTGAGTCTTCACTTTAGTAGTCTAGCTAAAGGTTTGTCCATTTTATATTTTCAAAAAAACAGCTTTTAGTTTGGCTGAGTTTTTCTATTGGTTTTCTGATCTCCATTTCTTTTTGTTCTGATCTTTTTATTTCCTTCTTTTAACTTTAGGCTTTGTTTCCCCTTTTCTTAGTTTCTTGAGGTTTAAAGTTAGGCTATGTAAGATCTTTTTTTTATTTAATGTAGGAGTTTATCACCATAAACTTCCCTCCCAGAACTGCCTTTACAGCATCCCGTAAGTTTTGGTATGTTGTGTTTCCATTTTATGTTTCAAGGTATTTTTTGATTTCCCTTTGGATCTCTTCTTCAACCCACTGATTGTTCAAGAGTATTTTGTTGAATTTCAACATATTTATGAATTCTCCAGCTTTTGTTCTATAATTGATTTCTAGTTTCATACCATTGTTATTTTAAAAAAAGATATTTGGTATGATTTTAATATTCTTAAATTTATTAAGACTTGTTGTGTGATTTATCATACGATCTATCCTAGAAAATGTTCTGTGTACGCTTGAGATGGATGGGTACTCTACTGCTGCTGGATGGAACGCTCTGTGTATGTTACATCCACTGGTCTCAAGTACGGTTCAAGTGCAAGTTTCCTTGTTAATTCTGTCTGGATCATCTACCCATAGTTAAAATGGGATATTGAAGTCTTCTACTATTATAGTATAGTTGTCTACTTCCCCTTTCAGATATTTTAGTTTGCTTCTTTTAAGTGCTGTGATGTTCGATACATATATAATTGTTTTATCTTCTTGATGAATTGACAGTTTTATCATTATATAATGACCTGCTTTGTCTTGTTACTGTTTTTGCTTAACTCTCTCATGTGTCTTATTTTTAAGCTCTCTGCTTAAAATTGGTTTCAATTTTTACGGTTTATTTTGAAGGCAAAAAAACACATTTTTTCAATTTGCTTCTCTTCCTTCAGGTTTTGCTAGAGCCTGAGATTAAAATCTAAGCACAGATAATGCAGACACACATATAACTAGATCATATATGCAAAAACCCATTATAAAACAAACCTTATAAGAAATGCAAAGTGTTTTCTTACCATTTAAAAATATGTAATAAGGCAATAGTAAAATCTCTACCCCAGAATGGAGATTCTAAATAAAACAAAGCCTGGCTATCCTCAATGAATCAAAAACTAAAAATGGACATAAAACTCAAAAGAAAAAGAAGGAACTAAGCATGCACCCAGTAACTCCCACCCTTTTGTTTCTTTCAGCTTCAATATAAGACTTTTATTTCATAATGTTCTTTTGTCTTAAAAGGTGACTCAGTTATTTTTTTAAGAAATTTTTTTAACGTTTATTCATTTGAGAGACAGAAAAAGACACAGCACAAGCTGTGGAGGGACAGAGAGGGAGACACAGGATCTGATGCAGGCTCCAGGTTCTGAGCTGTCGGCACAGAGCCCGATGCGGGGCTCTAACTCACAATCTGTGAGATCATGACCTGAGTCAAAGTCAGGCACTTAACCGACTGAGTCACCCAAGCACCCAATCACCCTGTAGGTGATTTAGTATTGTAAGTAGTCCTTTCGATTAGCTAAAAATGTATAAAGAACAGGGGCGCCTGGGTGGCTCAGATGGTTAAGCATCAGACTCTTGATTTTAGCTCAGGTCACGATCTCAGTTTGTGAGATCAAGCCCCACACTGGGCTCTGTGTTGAGAGTGTGGAGCCTGCTGGGATTCTTTCTCTCTCTCTCTCTCTCTCTCTCTCTCTCTCTTCCTTCCGCTCCCTTGCTTGAGCAATGTCTCCCTTTGTCTCTCTCTCTCCCTCTCTCAAAATAAACTTGAAAAAATATTTTTAATAAAAAAAAGTATAAAGAAAAAATGTTGATGGTTTTCTGATTATTATAAAGATACTCTCCCACCAAAATCATAGTCATCAAAAAGTAACCATAAGTGGAGAGAGACCAGAAGCAACACTAATATACTATAATCATCAAGTCACACATGCAAGCCTGTGTTTATTGCAGCATTATTTCCAGTATCAATATATGAAAGAAACCTAAGTATCCATCAATAAATGTATGAATGTGGGATAAATACACAACACAGTATTACTTGGCCATTAAAAAAATGAGTTTTGCCACTTGCAACAACATGGACAGGCCTAGAAGGTATTATGCTAAGAGAAATAAGTCAGACAAAGTCAAATACTATATGATTTCACTTAGATATGTAATCTAAAAACAAAACTAATGAACAAACAAAATGCACAGAAACAGACCCATAAATGCAAAGAACTGGTGACTGTCAGAGGGGAGGGTGGTGGGGGACAGACAAAACAGATGAGAGGGAGTGGGAGGTACAGGCTCCCAGTCATGGAAGGAATAAGTCACCAGGGTGAAAGGTAAGGCACAGGGCCTACAGTCGATGGTACTGTAATAGCACCGTATGGTGACAGACAGCAGCTACGCTAGTGGTGAGCAAAGCATATGTATACAGACTCCTCTGGTCGAATAACTGTGCTGTACACCTGAAACTAAAGTAACACCGTGTGTGTCCACTACATTTCAATTAAAAAAAAAAAAATCAGCAAAAAAAACAGGAAGACAGAAATCATTGGTTCAAAACGTCACTATCGGTCATCTGTGAAGACATAAAAAGTTTACCCTAAGTGTTATTTTTTAGTACTTTTTTTAATGTCCTACTTATTTTTGAGGGGGGGGGGAGGGGCAGAGAGAGATGGGGACAGAGGATCCGAAGCAGGCTCTGTGCTGACAGCAGAGAGACTAATGCGGGGCTCAAACTCACGAACTGTGAGATCATGACCTGAGCTGAAGTCAGATGCTCAACTGACCCACCCAGGAGCCCCTCTAAGTGTTCTTTCTAAAAAGGTTTTGTGGGGCGCCTGGGTGGCTAAGTCAGTTAAGCCCCCAACTCCTGATTCCAGCTGAGGTCATGGTCTCAAGGTTTCTGAGATCAAGCCCTGAATCAGGTTCTGCGCTGACAGCATGGAGCCTGCTTCGGATTCTCTCTTCCTCTCTCTGCTCCCCCCAAAATAAAACAAAAACAAAAACTTAAAATAGAATTTTTAAAATAAATAAAAATCACAAGTTTTTATTAAGTTATTCATTTTTTTCCTATGGAGCAAAACATTCACTATCCATTCAGGTTTTATTGCAGTCCCTGGTCCAAAGCCACTATTTTCACCAAAAGCATCTTTACCAAGTACCCCTACCTACACTGGAAACAGTAAGATTCAGGAACAAAAGCTGTAGCCATCCCTCTTTGTTCCAGATCATTTCTCTAAGCTCTGCATTCCCATTTTCTAGTTTTGAACCTTCCTTCTCTTCTTGTTTCTCTAATTCTTGGCTGACATCCTCCTTCTCCACCTAGCCTCTCCAAACTGACAACTTGTTTCTGTGGTCTGCCTAAATTATTTGGACATTATGTCTTAGAATGAATGTGTCCCTAAAAATTCATAGACTGAATGTTCACATCACTAAAAACTCTAATGTTGAAACTAACTCCGAACACGATGGTATTTGGAAATGGGGCCTTTGGGACGTAATCAGGGTTAGACGGCATTGTAAGAGTAAAGGCCCTCATGATGGGATCAGTGGCCTTCTAAGAAGAGAAATCTTTTGCACGCGCGCTCTCTCTCTCTCTCTCTCTCTCTCCCTCTCTTCCCCTCTATGGACCCCTCCTGTCCCACCCTAAGCACAGAAGAAAGGTCACATGAGGACACAGAAAGAAAGCAGCCACCTGCAAGCCAGGAAAAGAGACTTCCCCTGAAACCAAACACTGCTAGATCTTAACCTTAGAATGTCCAGCCTCTAAAACTGTGAGAAATAAGTCTCTGTTATTTAAGCCATCCACTCTCCGGTATTTTGTTATGGCAGCCCAAGTAGATATAGACAGCTCCCCATCCTCAGCTCCAAACCCTGCAGTCCACTAACTAATGATCGCACAAAAGGTCTTAATTTTCTTGAAGTCCCACTTACCTATGTTTTTCTTTTGTTGCCTGTGCTTTTGGTATCATATCCAAGAAATCACTGCCAAATCCAATGTCATGAAGCTTTTCCCGTAAGTTTTCTTCTAAGAGTTTTATAGTTTTAGCTCTTACATTAGGTCTTTGATCCATTTTGATTTATTTTTTATATAAGTGCTGAAGCCAGATATTTTTTTTTTTTTTGGCTTGAAAAAGGAATAAAGTCCTTTGAACTAAGGAAAAGTACCAAGAAACAAAGCAAGGAAGCAAGAAATAAAGTTCAAACTAGAGGGTGTATACAGTGAAGTAAATGAGATGGGTAATAATTTGCAGCCCTTCATTAAGATAATCCATACAATTCAGTGCTTCTCAAATGCACTATGGGCATTTGGGGCAAGAATTCAAGTGTTTGTTGTGTGGACTACCAGGGCACTGTGCAGTGGTTAGGATTCTTGGTCCCCGTTCACTAACTGCCAATAATGCTACCCTTCCCATCAGTGTGACCAGCAAAAAAATGCCCCCATGTTTCCAAAAACCCTCTAAGGGGAGCAGTACTGGCCCCTGTTTTAAACCCCTGCACAGAAAATACTGAAAGGGTACAGTCTAGAAAGTCTATTTATATCTACATTTCTAAACAGCACAAGTAAGAACTTCATCCTCAACTATAACACAAGTCACTATAGTAAAACTTATGGTTCTTTTCAATTTACTCTATGCTTAAGATGTCAATATGCAACCCCTTATCTAAATTAAGTGATTCACCAGTATATTGGAAGCAGAATCCCTTCTCTTCATATAAAAGCCAGAACGTTGAAGATAGTTTGTCTATCATCTAACAGCAAGACAAAAGCCCATGACCTACACTTAGGCAATCAGATTCTCTGGCTGGGACTACAGATCTGAAGTAACGGACATAAAAAAGCAAGGACTCAATTTTAAAAATAAGAACTCAGGAAGCAGAGGAATCCAAGGTCAAAAGGTAGCAAAGCCATAACCCGTGCTCAGTGACCAGCAGCACTGACAGTGGTACACTGACTGCTTCTTCGCCCTCACTATGGTTCTGCATACCCAGCTTCCTTTAATGCCTATTTTCTAAACCTCATTCTCCAGCCTTTATGTCAATTCTGAAAGCCAACCAATATCCTTCTAATTAATATCTTTTTTGACATGCATTACACCTGGTTTCTACTGTTTGTATCCAAAATTCCTCTCCTGCAATATTTTTAATGCAAACGGAACAGGTATTCTGGGACTATGACCTAAGCTCATGCCTTCGACTCACTCTCAAAAGTTGCTACGGCAATTCTAACCAGCATAGAATGAAATATTCTGACGCACCAACACCACTGAAAAACAGACGAGTCCCACCTAATGCTTTAAACTCCAAGTTATTCTGAATATGGCATAAATGAGAACAAGGCGAAAAGCAAGAAGGCAGTCAACCAATGCAGAATTTCTATTTACTATTACTCACTGATATAGAAATTACTTTCAGGAATGTGGGAAGAGACCTGAGACCTGGCACTAACCTACACAGCCTGCTCTCCTGCAAAGCTATTCACGTGCCTGAGTTGAGAGCTGCTCTAACTTCCAGCAAAGGCTGAGAGGGCCTGCCTCAGTCACTCCTGCGAAGAGGTCCTCCTGATCACCTGCCCAATCTAAAAGCATCACCTGACGGAGATTACTAGGCTCTCCGGAGAAAAGGCCCAACCCAACAGGGATCCACTTTGCCTCAGGTGAGCTGCTGGCCATTCAACTCTAATTCTACAAAAAGAGGCCCCTCATAGACTGTTTCACTGACTGCTCATCTGGATCTGATTAAAGTCCATACACTAAAAACAGGGAAGCCAGATAACACCAGTGAGTAAACCTAAATCTTAAATTCTAAATCTACTCCTCTATACTCTGCCTCATGATCCTGGGGCTTAGACTCTGCAAATTATCTCTCAACTGGTCTCCTATTAGGTTCAACCAATAGGAGTACAAAAAGAGACTGGAAAGCAGAAGGATGAGATCTTGATAACCTAATTCTAAAATACTTATGGAAATCAATTCATCAGCAAGATGTAGCAATTATAAACATATATGTAACACTTATAAACACCAAACAGCAGAACCCCATAACATATGAAGCAAGCATTGATAGGACTGAAGAAAGTAAAAGGCAATTTTACAATTGTTGGAGATTTCCATACTCCACTTTCAACAACAGCTAGAACATCTAGAGGAGAGTTGAACAACACTATAAAACCACTAGACCTAACAAACATATATAAAACACTACCCAACAACAACAAAATGTGCATTCTTCTCAAGTGCACATGGAACATTCTCCTAGGTAAACCATACGTTAGACCACAAAATAATTCTCAATAAATGTAAAGAGATTAAATCATACAAAGTATCTTCGCTGACCATAATGAAGTTAGAAATCAGTAACAGAAGGAAAATGACAATTCAAAAATATGTGGAAATTAACACACTCTGAATCAACTGGTCAAAAAAGAAATCACACGGCAAGTTAGAAAATAGGAGACAAATGAAAACAAAAATACAACATACCAAAGTTATGGGATACAAAAAAAGCAGTCCTCAGAGAAAAATTAACAGCAATAAAATGCCTACACTTAAAAGAAGATTTCAAAGTAAAAATGTAACTTTACAACTTAAAAACTAGGAAAAAAGCACACTAAACACAAAGCTAGCAGAAAAAAAAATCAATAAAGATTAGAGATAAATAAAATAGAAAATAGAAAAACAAAGAGAATCAATAAAATCCAGTTAGTTCTTTGAAAAAAGACGGACAAATCTGACAATCCCTTCGCCAAATGACAAAAAAGCATAGATGATGTAAGTAACTAAAATCCGAAATAAAAATGAAAACATTACTGCTGGCCTTACAGAAATAAAAAAGATTAAAAGACAGTACTATAAACAAGTGTACACCACCAGATCAGAAAACCTGGATGAGCTGGACACACTCCTAGAAACACCAAACTGCAAAAAGTGACTCAAGCAGAAACAAAATCGAAATAGACGTGGAACAGGTAAGGAGCTTGAATCAGGAATCAAATACCTCCCAACAAAGAAATGCCCAGGACCAGATGGTTTCAGAAGTGAATTCCACCATGTTTAAAGAATTAATACCAGGGGCGCCTGGATGGCTCAGTCGGTTAAGCGTCCGACTTCGGCTCAGGTCATAATCTCACGGTCTGTGAGTTCGAGCCCCGGGTCGGGCTCTGTGCTGACAGCTCAGAGCCTGGAGCCTGCTTCAGATTCTGTGTCTCCCTCTCTCTCTGACCCTCCCCCATTCGTGCTCTGTCTCAAAAATAAATAAACATTAAAAAAAAATTTTTAAAAAGAAAGAATTAACACCAATCCTCCTTAAACTCTTTCAAAAAATAGAGGCAAGAACACTTCTTAACTTGTTCCATTAAGCTAGCGTTACTCTGTTTATCAAAGCCAGACAAAGACACCACAAGAAAACTACAGATCAACACCCTTTATAAATATAAATGCAAATAACCTCTACAAAAGACTAGCAAACTAATCCCAACAGCATATTAAAATGGCTATATAAACCATGAGCAAGTAGACTTTATCCAGAAATGCAAAGATGGTTCAACATAAGAAAAATCACAAAATGGGGGCACCTGGGTGGCTCAGTCAGTTGAGCGTCCAACTTCAGCTCAGGTCATGATCTCGCGGTCTGTGAGTTCGAGCCCCGCTTCGGGCTCTGTGCTGACAGCTCAGAGCCTGGAGCCTGCTTCTGATTCTGTGTCTCTTTCTCTCTCTGCCCCTCCCCCACTCATGCTCTGTCTCTCTCTGTCTCAGAAATAAACATTAAAAAAAATTTTTTAAATAAAAAAAGAAAATCACAAAAGGTAATATACCACATTAATGGAACAAAGGGAATAAAATACATAAGCATCTCAACTGATACAGAAAAAGCATTTGACAAAACCCAACACCCTTTCCTGATAAACATACAGCAAACTAGGAATATGAAGAAACTTCCTCAACATGATAGATAAAGGGCACTTATGAAAACTTCACGGCTATTATCATACTCAACGGGTGAAAGACTAAAAGCTTTCCCAAGATCAAGAATAAGGCAAAGATGCCCACTTTCACCACTGCTCATCAACACTGAACTGTTAAGTTCTAGCCAGAGCAATCAGGCAAGAAAAAAGAAATTAAAGGCATCCAAATTGGAAAGGAAGAAGTAAAACTATCTCTATTCACAGATGACATATACACAGAAAATTTCAAAGAATCCACAAAATGACTACTATAGATAATAAATGAATTCAGTAAAATTGAGACCACAAGCTCAACACACAAAAGTCAGTTATGTTTCTATACATCACAAAGGAAAAACCCAAGAGGAAATTAAGAAAACAATTCCACTCATAATAGCACACAAAAGAATACCTAGGAATAAATTTAACTAAGGAGGTGAAATACTTGTGCACTGAAAACTACACATATTGCTGAAAGAAAATGAAGAAGATATAAACAATGGAAAGATGTATCACAGTCATGGACTGCAAGACTTACTATTGTTAAAATGAGCAATCTACAGATACAACAAAATCCCTATCAAAACTACAAGAGCTGTTTTTGCAGAAACTGAAAAGCTGATCCTCAAATTCATAAGGAATTACAAGTGGTCCAACAATCATCAAAACAATTCTGAAAAAGAATAACAACATTGGAGCATTCACATTCCTAATTTCAAAACTTGCTACAAAGGTTCAGTAATCAAATCAGTATGGTACTGGCATAAGGACAAACATATATAGATGAAAGGAATAGAACAGTGTACAGAAATAGACTCCTACTAGTACAGCCAAATGATCTTTAAAAAAGAGGCCAATAAAACAGTCTCTTCAGCAAATGGTGCAAGGATAACTGAAGAACCACATACAAAATAATGAAGTTGGACCCCTTTCTCACACCATACACAAAAATTCAAAATGAATCCACAACCTAAATATAAAAGTTAAAATGGGGGCACCTGGGTGGCTCAGTCAGTTAAGCACCCAACTCTTGATTTTGGCTCAGGTCATGATCTCACTGTTTGTGAAATCAAGCCCCATATCGGGCTCTGTGCTGACAGTACACAGCCTGCTTGGGATTCTCTCTCTCTCCCTCTCTCCCTCAAAATAAATAAATAAACTTTTTTTAAAAAGTTATAATCATAAAAGTCTTAAGAAAACAAGAATAGATCTTCATGACCTTGGTTTGATAATGGATTCTTATATATGACATGAAAAGCATCAAGCAACAACAAAAACTGAGCTTCATGAAAATTAAAAACTATTTACATGAAAGAACGTTTTTTTTTGTTTTTGTTTTTTTTAATTTTTTTTTTTTAACGTTTATTTATTTTTGAGACAGAGAGAGACAGAGCATGAACGGGGGAGGGTCAGAGAGAGAGGGAGACTCAGAATCTGAAACAGGTTCAAGGCTCTGAGCGGTCAGCACAGAGCCCAATGCGGGGCTTGAACTCACAGACCGCAAGATCATGACCTGAGCCAAAGTTAGACGCTTAACCGACTAAGCCACCCAGGCGCCCCTGAAAGAACGTTTTTAAGTGAAAGATAATCTACACAAAGGGCAAAAATATTTACAAACCATCAATCTGATAAGGGTCTAGTATCCAAAAGATACAAAGATGTCTTACCACTCAGTAACAAAAAAGACAAACCACCCAATTTTTTTAAATTTAAAGACCAAGGACTTGGGTGGACATTCCTCTAAAAAGATATACAAATGGTCAAAAAGCACATGAAAAGATGTTCAGTATCAGTAGTCATTAGGGAAATGCAAATGAAAACTATAATGAGATACCACTTTACACACTAGGATGGACAGAATTTTTTTTAAATGTTGGCATATGTGTGGAGAAATTGGAACCTGCAGACACTGCTAATGGTAATGTAAAATGATTCAGCTGCCATGGAAAACAGTTTGGCAGTTCCTCAAAATGTGAAACATATAATTACCATATGACCCAGAAACTCCACTCCTTGGGATATACCCAAGAGAATTAAAAACAGGTACTCAAATGCATGTACACACATGTTCACAGCTGTCCTATTCACAATAGCCAAAGGGTGGGAACAATCCAAATGTCCATCACCAGGTAACCACATATACAAATCACCTATAAAAACAATGGAGTATCACTTAGCCATAAAAAGGAATGAAGCTAAAATGTGGATTAGTCTCAAAAACATTATGCTACACGAAGAAGCCAGACACAAGGGGTCTTATATATAGCATGACTGTGTTTATGTGAACCATATACCACATCAGTCGTAACATTTACCAGAAGAGATAAATCCTGGGGTACTTGAATGGCTCAGTCAGTTAAGTGGCTGACTCCTGATTTTGGCTCAGGTCCTGAGCCAACATGAGCCAGCCCGTGCTCTCTCACTCTCTCTCAAAATAAATAAATCAACTTTAAAAAAAAAGATAAATCCTTAGAGACAGAAAGCAGACTGGTAATCTGCTAGGGGCTGGTGGAGAGGACAGAGTGAGGAGTAACTGCTTAATGGATATGGAGCTTCCTTTTGGGGTACGAAAATGTTTTGGAATTAGAGGTGGTGATTGCACGACACTGTGCATGTATTAAATGCCAGCAAATTGTTCACTTTTAAGATGATTAATTTTACATTATGCAAAATTTACCTTGCTTGAAGAAATACACACTTACAGAAGAGTTTAGATTCAACTCAAGGTAAAACCCACCTCATAATCAGGGTGCCAGTATGTCAGGTTCTGGTAAGAACGCTCTTCCAGGTTGCTGACTGCCAACTCCTCACATGGTGGAATGAGCAAAAGACAAAGCAAGCTCTCTCCTATCTTTTCATAAGGGCACTAATCCCGTTCATGAGGGTTTCACTCTCATAACCTGATTACCTCCCAAAGGCCCCACCCTCCTCATACCATCACACTGAGAATCAGGATTTCAACATGCGAATTTTGGGAGGACACAAACATTCGGCCCATAGCATTATCTGATATCAAGGCTTACATAATGCCACATTCATTTTTATACTTCTTAAAACAGCAAGCCATGCTAATGCAAAAGAAATATGCAAAAGGACACAGAGAAGCCAGAAACAAACCTATGAAAATATGAAAAATAGCTTTATAGAAGAAATGACATTACAAATCTATGGGAAAGGACAGATTCTTCAATAAGTAGCAGAGGGAAAATCGGACACCTGTATGGAAAAATCTAAACTCAATCCCTACCTCATCATTCATACACAAAAGTCAAAACCATGTAGGTTAAATCCCTAGATGTAAAAAACGAAACTTTAAAACTGCCAGAACTGAAAATATAGGTCACTATAACTTCAGGGTATAAAAGTATTCCCTAAGCAAAATTCAAAAGGCAATACCATAAAGAAAAATATTAACAATTTCAATTACATTAAAATTTTCCACTTCTGTAAAATCAAAGACACCATCAACAAAGTATAAAACTAAGGCATCCATTACAAGAAGATATGTATAAGGCATATAACTAACAAAGAATTCACTCAGAATATATAATTCATACAAAGAAAAAGGAAAAAAACCCAAAAGAAAAATTGGCAAAAAAAACGTAAACCAGCAACTTAAAGACTAGGAAATCCAGCCAACAACGTTATAAAAACAGTTCTACCTTACTAGTAATTGGAAATAAAAACTAAAATTGGCATCATATTGGTAAAGATTTTTTAAAATCTAACAATACCATCATTTACGAAGATGCAGGTAGGAGTTTAAATTGGTACACTCACTTTTGAGACAATTTAACAAAACAATTTTGAGTCAATGATATACCAACTTTACAACTCAGTTCTATTACTAAATTTCTACCTTGGAGAAAAAAATATGTGCCCAAGAACACATGTACAAGAAGGTTTCTGCAGCAATAGTATGAAATTAACCAAAGAATCTATCAACAGGGGAATATACAAACAATTTGAGGTTTACTCATAAAATGGACTAAATAAAATAATTGAGCCACAGCCCAATTAGAAACATACATAAATTGTTAAAAGAATGACGAGCAAAAAGAAAACTTGCATAATGATATACACTGTGTTTAAGAACATGCAAAACTATATTATAATTATATATTTATACTTATAGAGATAGTTTATATCAATATATATGCTGTAGAAGTATAAAACCACGTACTTAAGACAATGTCAAACTCAGGCTAGAGGTTTGCCTCAAGAAGGGTAATTTTCAGCTAAAAAAGGAAAATGTTAACATTTTAAATAGCACCTACAGTGACAGTAATATTACGTTAAGACTTTTATTTATGCTTATAACTCTTTAAAAAACAACATTACAGAGAACTTATACCAGATATCAAAACATACTATTATAAAACTATGAAATTAGAACAGTGTGGTGCTTTCGGGAATAACCAGAAAGATCCATAGGGGGTTAAAAAAAGGAAAAAAAAAAAAAAAGAACTATGCACATACTGGGACCTATTACCATTTATGTAAGTAATCCCCTGTTGACAGACATTTAAATCATTTAAAAATGTCATGTTATAGCTTCAAGGGATATTCTTGGAACATCTTTTTTTTTTTAATATGAAATTTATTGTCAAATTGGTTTCCATACAACACCCAGTGCTCATCCCAACAGGTGCTCTCCTCAATGAATGGATAAAGAAATTGTGGTTTACATACACATTGGAACATCTTTTTGTGCAGTGATGTGAAGATTTCCCAAGAATAAGTTCTCAGAAGAAGTACTGAACCAAAGATATGCACTTTAAATTAGCTAATACTATCAAGTTGTTCCTCACAAAAATTCTATTAATTTAGACTTACAAACAGTGCAAGTGCAAGAAGGACCAGCCACTCACTGTTCAAGGTTATTACCAATCTTTTTAAGTAGAGGGAAAAATCCAGGTCATGAAAAGATAAATGTTTATTAATGGCATCACTCATTAAGAGAAAAATTATTCACATTTATTATTACATGCATTACAGATACATACCAACAAATATGTCCTTGTATCTGATGCCACCTTACTGCCAAGTAATTTAAAAGGTCATGTATGGCACACAGAACTTTACAAATAAAATATATATAGTTATATAGACAGTTTTAGACACCTAAATATACGCAATTGTGCCACATCTCAATTGGTTGGCATATTTTTTTCAGATGCCAGTGCCTAGTTCTTGACCGAAAAAAGCTATAGAACACTGCACCTTATTTCCAGATAACACAGTCCATATTCCAGAAATGGATAAATTAATGACATAAATTCACTAGGAAAAAACAAAGGGGAGGAAAGAGAAGACGGTAACTTATCTGACCTCTCAAAAAAAATGTCAATGACCTAAATGCATGCGCCAGAGGCTCACCTAGGTGAAAAGGTATCAGTAATACATACTCTAAGAATGATGCTAAGATTTGAATCTAAGATTTAAATTTCTGAGTAGTGTCCAAAGTCAAAATTAATCTTCCATAATCCCCAATACTTAGTATAATGCTTAGCACATAATAAATACTCAAAAACCCTTGCTGAATAAATGAATGTGACCAGTGTTTTTTTAACAGTAACCTCATTATCACTAAGGAGAGGCCAAGAGATCTGCATAGGTAATAAAGGTTGATTTTATAAATATGTAACTGTCAAAAATGCAAAAGGAAAAACAATATACACATTGTTCTTTGTAGTCTCCAGATTACTTCATATCCTTTTGTTTAACTCTTTATATAACTTGTCCCTAAAGTTCTTGTTTAGATATGGGAAATAAAAGAGAATGGACACTTTCAAAGGCATCTCTCAGTATTAATGTTAGAAAATCAAGGAAAATTTTCCATCAAGGGTAATAAGAGCCTTCACAGGTCTGAGGCCTGACTTACTCAGGGACGCTTGTTTTCCATAGCATCTATCCTAAAGACTTAGATACCAAATTAAGAGATGGGATTGTTAACTGGGCTCAAAAATGACACCTGGAAATACTTCTGTATATATATCTATTACCTTCATTCAGGCCAGCATATAAAATGTTAAAAAAAAAAAAAGTTCAATAAATACTTTTCAAACATAAGAGAATCAAGAATGTATAAAATAGCATTTCATTCATTTACACTTTTAAATTGGTACAAATTTCATTATAGAATATATAAATGAATTATAGTCACATATAAAATGATTTTTAACCTTAATTTTTATATATAAAAATGACACTGCTAATTCCTATTTAGAACACATTTTGTTTTCATAGTCTTTGTGATATCTTAAATTACTGCACATTCTTCAGTTCCCTACTTCATGAAATTATTAGCATTTCATATGTATGAGCTGGAAGCAATCTAAAGATTCAATCAATTCCCTTATTTCATAAATAGGCACAGGGAAATTAAACAGCTTATCTAAATACATTCTAACAAGTAAGGACGATGCTGAAACTAGAGCTCCTATCTCTTAACACTGAGCCGAAGGGGTTTTTGTTTGTTTTATGTTTGTTTATTTTTGAGAGAGAGAACAAATGGGGTAGAGGCAGAGAGAGAGGGACAGAGGACCCAAAGCCAGCTCTGTGCTGACAGCAGAGAGCCCGTGTGGGGCTCGAATTCACACATCATGAGATCATGACCTGAGCCGAAGTCAGACACAACCAACTGAGCCACCCAGCACGCCAAGCCCAATGTTCTTTTAAATATACAATGATGCCTTTCTCCTGGACTACAAAAATTCCAAGATAAATCACTGAAATCAATAACCTTTAAAGGAGATTTTTCTTATAATAAATCCTAAAACCTCATCTGTAAATTCTTCACTACAGCCATGTTCTATAAGGAAAACATGTTCCAGCAAAGTTCAATGGCAATCAAAATAAACTTTTCTGGGGTGCCTGGGTGGCTCAGTGGGTTAAGCGTCCAACTTCAGCTCAGGTCGTGATCTCATGGCTCATGATTTTGAGCCCCACGTCAGGCTCTGTGCTGAAAGCTCAGAGCCTGGAGCCTGCTTTGAATTCTGGGTCTCCCTCTCTCTGCCCCTCCCCTGCTCACACTCTGTCTCTCTCTCTCTGGTGCTCTCGCTCTCTCTCAAAAATAAACATTTAAAAAAAATTTATTTTAATAAATAAACTTTTCTCAAAGAATGTGCACAGTTAATGGAAAATAAAAATAGTAAATGATTATTCTGGCCAATGAATGTGTAGTGTCAACCCAAACCATAATCTAAAATTTTTTAGCATTTTCAAACAGTAGTAAACAGAACATTTACCCAGCTAATCAATTCATGTTTACCATGTACTACCGATTTTGAAAACAGTAGTCCCCCTTCTCTGTGGGGGATAAGTTCCAAGACCCCTAAAGGATGCCTGAAACCACAGATAGTAACAAACCCTATATATACCTTTTTTCCTATACATACCTATGATAAAGTTTAATTTATAAATTAGGCACAGTAAAAGATTAACAACAATAACTCATAACAAACTAGAATAACAATATATTGTAATAAAAAGTTATATGAATGTGGTCACCCTCTCTGTCTCAAAATACCTTACTGTAGCACACTCACACTTCTTATGATGATGATGTACGATGATAAGATACTTGTTTGATGAGATGAGGTGACCTAGTGTTAGGCTGCTACTGACCTTACACGTCAGAAGGAGAATCATCTGCCCCCAGACCACGGTTGACTGCAGATAACTGAACAGAGGACAGAGAAACCACAGATTGGGGGTGGGGGGTGGGGGGGTGGGGGGGTGGGGGGGGGGAGTGGGGGGAACATGTTTAGTTTCTGACGTGCCAACTTTCAGCATGATCCAATTTTATAATATCTATATTTGTAAAAATTAGGTTAGTAATACCTAACTTAACAGGTCTGATGTGAAAACTAAAGGTTAAACATGTGAAAACACTGCCACAGGCTCTCCATTGTTTTCCTCCTTTTTTCCTAAAGGAGAAATTCAGGAGCGCCTGAGTGGCTCAGTCGGTTAAGTGTCCAACTTCAGCTCAGGTCACCATCTCGCGGTCCGTGAGTTCGAGCCCCGCATCGGGCTCTGGGCTGATGGCTCAGAGCCTGGAGCCTGCTTCAGATTCTGTGTCTCCCTCTCTCTCTGCCCCTCCCCCGTTCATGCTCTGTCTCTCTCTGTCTCAAAAATAAATAAACGCTAAAAAAAAAAAAATTTTTTTAAAAAAAGGAGAAATTCAATTTGAGGGCATGCAAAATACCTTAGGTACCTTGATAGGAATAAGTATGTTGTAGATAGGGTCTACAGGAATTCTTCCCTAATTTTTTAAATTATTTTTTTATAAAGGGCCTTTATTAAAGACTATATGCTTCTCACTTTAAGATATCATTCCTCCTACTTTTGCTTCTTACTTTTCAATTCTTCCTGGTGTTTTGTTTATACCTTCTCTTGGGGAATTTGTCACCTTACCATGAAACATCATTTATTCAATAGGTATATACTTTTATTAAGGACCAAGTGTACTTCAAGCATTGGAGATATAAAGATAAATAAAAGACAGTCATTTGCCCTCAAGGAGCCCATGCTCTTTTAGGAGAGACCGAGAAGTAAGCAAATGACTGTAAATATGCAATCACAGACGTACGTGAGAAAGATAAAGTACACAGGAAAAACACTACCTACAGGCAGGGGAGGTAAGGGAATAAACCCATAAGTGGATTTGGGCAATCTCAGCTGTGATGATTAGTTAATATTAACAAGAACCCTGTAGATCAGAAAACACTATCAGGAAATAAGATTAAACGCAAATCCCTGAAAGTAACTGAAGCATAGATTTACAACAAGCGATGCTGATAAAAAATAAAATCGAATTTTAAACTACATGTTCTAGAGGCTACATGTAACATACATAAGACAATGTTAATAATTTGGAAGGAATATTCTTAGATTATGTTGGATCCTTTAAAATAAGAAAATCCAAGAAATATTAATAAGAGTAAATAAACATTTCATAGCCCTAGAACACTTTTTATAAAACCCAAGAGAAATTTTGGAAAGGCTACCATAGCTTTAAAAAAAAAATAAACTAATACTTGAACAAATCTGATTTCCTTAAAACATTTAACTTCAACCAATAAATACCGTTAACACATTAACATTCAACTTGTGGAGCACTGTACAGTAGGTCATCTCCTGGAATTTCCAACACTCACTGACCAACATGAAAATCAGCATTTATACCTTGGCATTCTGCATTTTAACCAAACCATACTGATATTTTATTCATTTTGGAGAAAAATGAAAAATATACTAACATATTCAGTGATTTTGTAATGCTGAACTAATAAAAGCAAGGTCACTGTCATTTGGCTTAGGATCAGAATTAGACTTTAAGTAATATACAAAATGTCATCTGATGAGCAGCCCCAAAACGCAGCCTCTTCCAAATCACTATCAATACCTATGAAAGATGCAGAAAATGACAAAACCTCAGATTACTAAAGAAATAAGAGCCATCATATCAGAATTTGGAAGAATTCTTTGCTAACTTATAACCACACTTGGACTGTCCAGAATCAAGCCTCACCTCATGCAACAAAAAATGACCAAACTACTACCCTACCCCAATTGTAACTAATCTCAGAGACCAAGGGTCTGTCCCAATGGAAAAATGGGACAGAGTCCTCCACACAGTCAGAGCACTCACTGTTTAACTGGTCTTTCCCCACAGTCTCTTCCCAATTCTTACCTTATTATCTAACTAGTTAGTTAGAGAGCAACTCCTAGAGATGGGAGAAGTGCATGGGAAATAGAATGAAAAACTGATTTCTAGGTGGTAAGGGACAAGACAACAAAAACCTCAGTAGCTGTCCATGCAGCCAACTTACTCTCATTTCAGGAATTACATAAAAATGTTCTCTAGCACCAAAACAGTGAGAGGACTAAAGATGCTAGTATCACCGCAGAATAGAGGAAATTACACTGAGAGCTGCACAGATCAACTTGTCCTCCAACTACCCAGGTGAAAAGGGTATTCACTCAATAAAAATAGACATACACACACACACACATACACACACAAATACACATATACATATACACACACACACACAATAAAGGCATCTATATCAGACTGTTGGTAAATATCAAGTATATACAGACGTTCCTTTAAACAGACTCTGATTAAAGGGAAGTGGTAAAAAGAACCACCAGCCAAAGGGGGTAAATACATTACAGGGGAAAGTCCAGCAGACTTAAATGATGTAACCTCCCCCAAACACGAGCAGAATGACCTAAGAACAGGATAAGGGGGGAAAGGCATGGAAGAGGGATGAAATAAGGAAGGATATTAAAATTAAAATGACAGGGGCGCCTGGGTGGCGCAGTCGGTTAAGCGTCCGACTTCAGCCAGGTCACGATCTCGCGGTCCGTGAGTTCGAGCCCCGCGTCGGGCTCTGGGCTGATGGCTCGGAGCCTGGAGCCTGTTTCCGATTCTGTGTCTCCCTCTCTCTCTGCCCCTCCCCCGTTCATGCTCTGTCTCTCTCTGTCCCAAAAATAAATAAAATAACCTCTAAAAAAAAAAAAAAAAAAAAAATTAAAATGACAATAGTGAGATTTTAAATCTCTACTCATGCAATAAAAAGCAAAACTGAATCAAGCAAAAAATACAAATCATGACATGAAAATCTTAAGAAACTCTCACTAAAGCACACTGCAATCTGGACTAGATACATATCAAGTTCAAAAACAACATGCCATTAGTGACTACCACATTGGCCAGCACAGGGTCAATAGTGATTATGTCTAGTAAAATGTCTCACAGCTAGTTAGTAAAACCAAGATGCAACTTTAGGTCCCTTTAACTCCAAAGCCTGTTTGTTCTTTCTGTTTGAGGAAACTATCAGAAGTTAACATACCTTCAAGTATTCAATTCATACTAACAAAATCCTGACTAGAGGATGAAACACACTGGCAATTCAAATAAATATTTAAAAAACAAAACAAAACCACAAATCCCATTTATACAATGCCATTATATAAAATGTCAGTTTCAAAAATGAAGGTAATAAGTAAAATTTTAATTAGATAGGTCTATTATGTACACAAATTATGAACATGATACTTTATGTATATCCATTGTATATTTATAACAACATTCATGTTGTGTTATAACTGACCCCTGTTTTAGTTACCTTGAAATCACAGATGTTAAAACTATCAGCAACATCAAACTATGCGTTTTACATTATTATCATCTGAAAACTATGGACTGTTTGTGAACCACTTAATAGAAGGGAACATACAGGTTTTTCCATGAAAATGCTTTATCTTAAATTCTTATATAACATCAATCATATAAATTATTCATTCCACATAGTATATACGTCTTAGTAATCCATAGCCATGTCACCCAGAAACTGGGAGTTATCCTGGACTGCCTCCTCCTCCTCCCTTAGCCCCCATATTCAATTGACAATCAACTTCTGTGAAACTTAACACTTCAACATCTTTTGAATCAACCACTTTTCTCCACGAATTTCTCTCCTCCACTATCACCAGTGTGGTCTAAGCCAATCTCCTCTGTGACCTAGGCTCTCCTAATTTTACATTTCTTCCTCCTCCTCTCCAATCCAGTGTTTACACTGCAATCATAGTGATTATTTAAATTTTTAAAAAATGATTATGGCATTACCCTGCTTTCATGAAAACCCTTTACTGGTTTCCCACAGTACTCAAGATAAAGACCAAAATACTTAACTGCAGACTCTCCAGGAGCCTGCCCAGGGATTCTGATCTGAATCTGAAAATTGCCATCTGAAAATACCATAGCCTCTAATTTTGTCAAGAGAAATCAGAAATCTAGACTTTCGTGGGAAATCTCCTGATATGTGAAAGCTGGCAACTAACCCATGCTTTTTGAACAAGAAGGCCAAATCTGACCTCTCATGTAGTCTTCACCTAGCAGCCCCACACCAGCCATACTGAACATTTCTCAGGTCCTCAATGGTGCCAGGCTTTTTTCTTAGGGTTCTCACACATGTTGTATCCTCTGCTTTGACCACTTTTTCCCACATCTCTAGTTCACTTAGCAATCTACTAGTTCTAAGTCTCTGAGCCAGTCACTGCTTCCTCAATGAAGCCTTCCCTGTTGGCACTGCCTGTCCCACGACCCCACTCCACAGGGATAAATCGCACCATTATGTACTCTGACAGCACCGAGTACAACTTCATAACATTCCTCATACTTCAACAATAAATTTACTTATTTAATGCCCATCATCCTCCTAGATGGGAAGCTCCATTAAAGCAGGGCCTGACACACAATAGACACGCAATACACATTTGTCACTAACTACTTTGGTTATAAAATGTTCCTTTGGGGCGCCTGGGTGGCTCAGCTGGTTGAGTGTCGGACTTCGGCTCAAGTCGTGAGTTTGAGCCCCACGTTGGGCTCTGTGCTGACAGCTCAGAGCCTGGAGCCTGCTTTGGATTCTGTGTCTCCCTCTCTGACCTTCCCCCATTCATGCTCTGTCTCTCTCTGTCTCAAAAATAAATAAACATTGAAAAAAAAAATTTTTTTTTAAATGTTCCTTTAGACAACAACAAGATTCTGGTATGCTTTTAAAATATTAATCTGTACCTAACTTTTCAGAAACATGTATGGTATTTAAAGTGGCCTCAAAATTAAAGTAATTCAATTAAAACAATAATTATTGATAATAATTCCTAATATTTATTGACCACTTACTAAATACTAAGAACTATTTTGAGTACTTTGTATGTTACTATCTCATTCAATATAACAATCTGTAAAGTAAATGCCGTCATCCAGAGGAAGCAATTTAGGCACAGAGTATGAAAATTTACTCAAGATCATACATCTAAATCAGTGACAAACTAGGGTATGAATCTATGTAGTCAAGACTCAGAACTTAAGCACCTAACTACAATACTAAGCTAACTCATTAATAAAGAAAAGTCAATGCAACAAGTACCCCTTAAATACTGTGAATAAGAAATAATGGCCATGATTTATTTTCCATTACTTATCCATTAAAGTAAGGTTCCTCATCCCTCTACCCTGCACCCTTCTACACATACACAAAATTAAGATAAATTATCAACTTGTACTTTTCAAATTAAGAAAGATGTTTTTTTGACCCACACCCAAAATACGTATGATTTTAGCACCAACTAACTCTGTTAAAATACCATCTTTCTGCATGATTTTTATAAAGATAATATGTCTGCATTAGCTTGATGTTTTATGTCTCACATTTTAAACTTATTTGAATGATCTCTGCTTTGAAATGGATTTCATTGCTCAAATTAGAAATTGGTAGACTGTGCTTTAAGATATGGTAAGCAACAATCAATGACATACAAAACAAAGATAAAAACAAACTGATATAAGCACAGAAATATGTATAGAGGTAATACAGGGATCCCTCTTCACCCGAACCCTCACTATGTGAATTCTTGGTTTCCTAAATTCAGGAACTAAATAGACTGGAGTAAACTCTCACAAGTATCATTTGCTACCTGGACTCTTACTATCCAAAACTCAGGATCTGGCTCACCCACCATCCCTTACTATGAGAACTCAATAACCAACCCTCTAATTCCAAACTCAGGAACCCAAGAATTTGGGATAGCAATACACAAGCATATGCATTCACAGGTCCTATTAATTTAAGAATTTTTGTTTGAGAGATTTAAGTAGGCTTTTTAAAACATGAATAAGATGGACATATCTATTCTCATTCAAATCTTAAATTTTAACTCTACTTAACTGAGAATCTTTCTATGTGAATATTTCTAAACTAGGATGTTGCCATATACTGTATATATTTTAACCTTTAGACCACACTTAAAATGTGAAGAAAACTGCTCAGTATGTGACGGATTACTATAATTATAGAGTTAAACAATGTTTACGCGTGGTTGTCAAAAAAAAATCTGAAGCCAGTCTTAACACCCTTTATTTTCAAATATTTATCAGAGCTTCTATAAAAATCATGGGAACTAAGGTTTCTCCAGGAAAATAGTAGTTTCAGTGCTAATTTTTCAGCAACATATTTCACAGATCACATCAGATTTTCTCGAAGTCGCAAAGGGCAAAGGGCAAAATAGAAGGAACTGATGCAAAAGAGTACAGAAGATGAAAATGATGGCAAAAAGTCCAAATTTAGTTACAGAATAATGGCATGAAACAGTTTTAGAAGTAACTACTCCATAAGGTTCAGCCAAAAGTCAAAGAATCAGGAAGAAAATAATGAATTAACAAGATTGAGAATAAGGAAAAACCAGCTGTCATTACAACACTACATTATCCCAAGTATTTAAACTTAGGCTCACATTTGAACCTCAGCTTTTCCAAAAACCTCCTACTTAATAAAAAGTTAAAACTAATGTCAGTTGAAAACAGAATTCAAACACATAGTTTTTTTCACACACTCAAAAATTATTTTAAGAAACAGGGAAAAGAGGGAATTTAACAGGTAAAAAAAAAAAATGTAGGTTTGAGAAAAATACTTTCCCGAACTCTTCTTCTGACACAAATTGCATAAATGATTTAAAGAGACAGTCACTAGAGCTCCCATTTTACCCCAATTTGGCTATAATCACCGAGCGCTCCCCTCAATTTGGTGATCTGAAAGAATGTGATCCCTTTAACCAAATAAACTGCAATAGTTCCTTGACACACTCCATCTCACACATTATAAAAAATAAATTAAAATATATAACCAAATCTTGTTACAAAACACAAAGTGAAATGACTGTAAGATTCAATGATATTTTCAACGTAACTAATTCCATATGGAGCACCAAAACAGGTCCCTGAAAATAACAGAAATCAGTATATTTCTGTAGGTTAAGACACCACAGGTATATTCTGCCCATAGTTTGCCTTCCTAAAAAGCTAAGATTCACTACTAAGCTTTAACTACAAGCCAGAGAATAAGAGCCCTCTGGGAGAGAACAAACTCACAGAAGCGGTCAGGATTCAATGGGTCTATTTCACAGGGTGGCACTAAGACTGAATGCAACACATTCTTAATAAATGAAGGCGCAGCATAGGTCATCATTTCTTTACATTAAATTTTCATACCTCCATTCCCAAACGTTCATATGAGGCACTACATCTCTGAGCACAAACGTTTCTCCTCTATAAAACAAAGGAGCTGGAGGACTAGGCTCTAGGAGCCCTTCCCGTCTATGGTTCCATTCTATCAGTTCTGAAATAACTACAACTCTAACGACTCGAGGAAAATTACATTTTACTGCAACAACAACAACGAAAAATTTTAAGACCGGTCTGATGCAATAAACCATACCTTGCTCTGCCAAATGTTAATATCAGAACTTCTGAAATAAACAAACCTGTGTCTATGTTCATCAGGTCCATGGATCAGGAAGACTCCAGGGTTTTTGGCCCCTTTGCTGGCATCTACATGGGGAATTAACACATCTTCCAAACCCAGATCAAAGCGTTTGTGTTTTGAAGAGTCTGGAAGGAAGAAGAATGCCCCAAAACACAGGGTGATGAAGGCACTTAGAATAAGGAGGAGGATAAACTTCTCAGAAAGTCTCAAGGTAGCCCTGTGATGCGGAAAGGAAGGCGGCCCCAGGTTCAGAGGTGGTATCCTTCGTCCAGATAAAGGGAGCAGGGCCGGGGTAGTCATCGTTTACGCTCTCGGGCAGAATATTTTAGAAAGTTATCATCTTATATCAAATGTACAATACATTGAACAGTCTTCAAAATCTTGGCAAAAATGGGGAAACTCAATTTTGCTCCTCTTAAAGGACTGTTGTGCTTTTTAATAGGGCACCTCTTTCACGCTCGTCCAATTACATTCAAAAACGTGTGTGGCCCCCACACGATCACTAGTTTGTGTCCTGTGATATTTTCTCTGCCATTTGGCTTTCAGTACCTCCTCGGGTTATCACAAGTCTCCTCTTCATTCCTAACGGCGGACGAGGCAAGCAACGCTGCAGAAAGGATGCAAGGTGGGGTCTTCCATTCCGGCACCCCAGTGAGATGCTCCAATGTGGTCTGCCGCCCCAAACGGGAGCCTGACCAGATCCGAGGAGTTGCAGAAGGTTCACTTAACCACCCCTGATGCTTCGATTTCAGAATCTCTTCACCTCGGTGGTGGAAAAATAAGGGGCTCCTCGGAAGTCTGCCAACGGGGAGGGAGGTCTCCCGCCTCTCCGGGAAGGCGAAGCAGCGGCGCCGGGCGAAGTCGCAGGGAGGGGGTCTCGCACGCCCGCGCCTCCCGACGCCGCCCCCAAGCTCCCGGCTCCGGGGAGAGCTCCGACGCTGCCCCCTCGACGGCCGGCACGAAGGGCATTCGCGCCCCCAAAAGCCTGCGCCCTCGCAGCCGCCGCCGCCGCTGTTGCTAGCGCACGGGTCTGGCGGGGAGCGGAACTTCCTCCTCGGGCGGCCACTGAGAAGCCCCGGCGTGTGCGGGGGGAGGGGAGGCGCGGCGGCCGCCCCCGCCCGGCTCCGCCTCGCGCTCGCCGCCGCCGCCGCCGCCGCCGCCGCCGCCGAAGTTAACCCCGGCTCCTGCTCCCCGGACGAGGCCGCCGCTGACCCCGCCGCGCCCCGCCGCGGTGACCGGGCCCCCGCGGCTCTGCGGCGTGGGAAGAAGCCGAGCCTCGGCCCCTCGGTCCGAGAGCCAGGGGCAGGCGCCTGCTCATTCCTCGCTCGGCGCTGGGGAGGCGGCGGCCCCGGGCGCGCGGGAGCGGCCGCGCCTCGGGCGGGCAGAGGTCGGCCCCGTCTCCGTCCTCGCCGGCCGCCGTGGGGGCCTCCTCGGCGCCGCCTCCGGTCGCTCGCAGCGGCGGCGGCTGCGGGAGAGGCGGCGCGTCCACGCGGTGCGGGGCTGCGGCCCGGTCCTCGGCCCCTGCCTCTGAGGCCCGGAGAGCGCAGACAGCAGGAGGCCGACACCCGTTGGGCACACGCCTGCGAGGGACCCGGCGTGCGGGGGATCGGATGGCGCGGGCCGGCCTGCCGCCCCGACTCGCGAGTGGGCGTCCCCGGGCGCCGGAGTGTGAGGTGCGCGCGCACGCTCCCGGCCCCGCCCCGCCCGGCCCGCGCTCTGGCCTCGCGCCGCTGCGGGCTCCAGCGCCCGCCCGCCGCCCGCCGCCCGCGCGCCCCCCCGGAAGCGTCCTGCCGCCGTCGTCTGGGCGCGCGGTGGGCGAGGGTCGCCGGCTGCGCCTCGCTGCCAACTTCGCCGCTGCCAGGCGCTTTGCCATCGCCGGTTGGTGGCCCTGACCCGGCTTTGGGGAGCGGGAGGAGGGCTCAGGTCGCGAAGGTTTCGCCTCATTTAAGGCTTACCAGAATTAACGGGCTCTGGCGTTTAATCTTGCTTCGCGGGGAGTCTTGTGGTATAGACCGTCCGTACCTAGGGCTCAACGGCCGGCTCTCAAACTTCTTCCATGCAGCCCATGTACACACTGCTGGGCACCCTAGGCTCGCTCATCAATACTGAGCTCGGGCCGTGTGCCTGGCTCCGTGTTAAGAATGGCGACCTTGCCCATTCCTCAGGGCTTCCATTCTGAGGAACGTGTGACCCCAGCCCGTATGACCCCATATGACCTCAGTCCCCTCGGGGTTCAATTTCAGCAATACATTGTTCTCCCGTGATCTCTTCACACTCCTGAGCACCTCCACTCCCATTTAAAAAAAAGGGGGGGGGCGCCTGGTTGGCTCAGTCGGTTAAGCGTCCGACTTCGGCTCAGGTCATGATCTCACGGTCCGTCGGTTCGAGACCCGCATTGGGCTCTGTGCTGACAGTGCAGAGCCTGGAGCCTGTTTCAGATTCTGTGTCTCCCTCTCTCTCTCTGACCCTCCCCCACTCATGCTCTTTCTCTCTCTGTCTCAAAAAAAAACGTTAAAAAAAAAAAAAAAAAGGCAAGTATGAACGAGGAGGTGCTAAGACCCAAAAGGGCGATATTGTTTAAATCCAGGCCTAAAAGCAATGCCTTCATCCGTAGCGTTAAGAACCATGTTGTGATTAAATCCAAAAAAAATAAATAAATAAATTATACTATGTATACTGTCGCTTGCAACTTACTTTCACGTTGAGTTTTATTCTATTAAGATAAGTTGTCATTCTTTCTGGGCACATCCTCACTGGTAGCTGGGGATTAAAGAGGAGGCCCTTAAATGGCAGGGGAGAAAAGGACAGTCTTCGCTCAAAAATCAAGCAAAAGAATCCTCATGTTCATTGGCACAAGTCAAAGTACATTCCAGTCTGCACTATTTTCAGAAGCCCTGCATATCTAACTACCTACAATATGACAAAAGAAGTCATTGTCACTTGCCATGCTTCACTGTATCAAAAAGATAAAAATGTTAAGCCCCCCCCCCCTCACGATTTCACCGAGTCAGGCTGGTAGTGAAGTGTGCTGAATCCAAAGTGAGGTCTGTGTTGGGACACTTGTGAAGAGTAGGTTTAAGAAAGGCCCTACAATGTTATGAATAAGTTTCTAAAGCTGAGCCTGTCTGGAAGCCAAAGGAGAAGAAACATGAGTTTCCTACTGATGAGGTCATTCTTTTCCATGAAAAGATGAGGGGAAATAAATATTGAGCTGTGAATGACATAGCAAGTTATGTGAATCTTGAAAAATGAATATCTTTTAAGTTGACACCAAATCATTAACACTAGAGAGATCAATCAGGAAACATGCCATAATCTAATGTGACTTAGGCAGGTTCAACCTGGAAAAGGCTATAGCTCTGGAAAAGGATTATATGTCCCCCTTCCTCTTTCTTGCCCTTGCCTTTTTTGCAAAATCCATTTTTCCTTCAGGAAAGTAAAAATGTCATTATTTAAATTCAGGGTTAGGGGCACCTGGGTGGCTCAGTAAGTTGAGCATCCAACTCTTGATTTTGTCTCAGGTCATGATCCCAGGGTTGTGGGATGGAACCCTCCATCAAACTCTGCACTGAGCATGGAGCCTGTTTGAGATTCTCTCTCTCCCTCTCCGACCCCCACCCCTGCCCAACTAGCACACTCTCTCACTCTCTCCCTAAAATAAAAAAATAATAAAATAAATTAGGGGTTATTACAGATGTCTAAACGCAGTCTGCAATTCTAAAGGCATTGAGAATACTATCAGTTATAATTACAAGCATCAAAAAATAGTGTGTAAAAAAATTAGATATATATATTTAGTGTGTGCGTGTGTTCTCTTCTAGAGACTAGGTCCCTTTCAATAAGTTGTAAAACCAGCAGGATTGTTTTGTGGGGATTCTTAAAGCAAGTTGCAAATTTAATTCATAAATTATGATTACAAGTATATAAAATAAAAGATTAAAAGGTAAGATTTGAAAAACAATTATAGCTGTTGTGTTAGGATGTTGGTATTACATATGATTTTCCCCCTGTGTTCTGTTTGGGTTGCTTTTATTATTAAATAAATAATGTTAAAGAAACTGGTACTTGAGAAAGTTGAGGTCAGGTTTCAAATAGATGGACTCCGTTGTATCAAGGTTAAAACACATCTGGGGAAATCAACAGAAAGCAGAGAGTACATGAAATATATGTAAATATATGTTACAGGGAAGGATTTCAGTCTAGAGAGTGCAAAGAGAATATCTTATTTTCAAAGAGTAGTTATACTTTGATCAGAGATATAAACGAGATTCCAAAGTGGCAGATAAAGTGATGATTTCCCTTTTATAAATCCATATACATTAATTGATATTTTAGTAAATATGACTTCTTACATTCCTAGTGAAACAAAATTTATCCCTACATATTTTGGACTTATAGGACCATTGCTAAGATCCACCTACATATTACACTGTAAAAATTATTTGTCTTTGTTCAGTCATCTGTTAAGTTTTCCATTATCAAAACAATCTTAACACCTATTATATGCACACACACACACACACACACACACACAAATACCATCTAGCTCTGTTTTCATTGAAATTGAGGTTATATGCTAGAGAAAAAGAAAAAAGAAAAAATATATATGCATATACCTGATATGCAAAAAGAGGCTTTTGGTTTACTTAAATAACCTGTTCCTTTGTAGTTTCACCCGGTTCCCAAAGTATCCAAGAAAGATGTTAGAGAAGAAATCATCAGATATGACCACTAAATGCATAGAGAGCCTGTTCTTTCTGCTCTTGCATTGTTCTGTGAAGCTTTTTTCCTCAGAGGGTAGGGATAAACTCAAGTTCAATGTTACGAAACTCTCAAGTTAGCTCTATGAAAAATCAGCAAAGCCATAAAAGCTTCAGCTGCCTCACCACAGCCAAAGTCTTTGCGGCTCATCTGTTTATAAAAGACACATTTGTTGAAGGACTACTGTGTGACATCCCCTATGAGGTGCTAGAGATTTGGAAAATTAAATCAGAATCCCTATTTCAGTGAGCTCCCAGTCTGGTATGGGGAGATAGCTGAACATTGACAATTACAAACCAGGGAGAATTATATTAGAATAAAGCCCCAGGGGTTTGTGGGATCACTCAAAAGGCACGGGGGGGGGGGGGGGGGGGGGGGGGATGGGGAGGGCGCCCCCGAATTTTACATAAAAAAGGACCCCCAT